>NW_024539009.1:0-14911 GCF_016647635.1 Suillus subaureus | reverse complement strand
GTCTAGCCATGGGCTCACAAATAACGTCCGATATCAAGCGAACATCAAGGTTGTTGTATCTGAACCTTCTGCAAACAAGTAATTATAGTCCGAGTTTCACCGAAACCACTGCATTGTTTCTCCGTCTACCCTTCTGACCCGCTGTCCGTCGTTTCTATATGGAACACAATCACTAGACTGGCAAGAAGTCTACCCTTGAAAGTACTCGAAGCGGTGCTCTGTGCACTGAGCTTGGTCTCTTCAGTTGGTTGGGATGCCGGTGACCCACATTGTGCACTACAGCTGCTTCGGTGGAGAACGTCTTAAGAACATATCCACATTTCTTTCGGAGCACAGATGCTCCGGTTTGGTCTCAGTCTTCTCGTTCTTTGCTTGGCTGCGAACAGGATATATTACGATTGAAGACCGGACGGTGAAAATCAGGGCTCGCTAGTGGACTGCCTTTCATCAATTATACTCCACATTGGCTGTCTTGGGCATGCCCCAGGGCCTGTACGGGTATATCGCTCGATATTCTGGTCGCGCAGTCTGTAACGCTCACGTTCCTCACGACTCTACGGGACGTTTGTACACTTTCGTACTAGTTCTCTTATTATGGGTAGCTGCAAGGCCACGGAACATGCGATATATATTGTATCATCTGACGAATGATCTGTTTTGGATGGCTTCTGGACTTCGTCAAATGCACAAAAGAAAATTAGTACCGCACGGAGATGGTAATCTGCCTCGTTTATGAAGTACTGTTACTCGCGTTACACTGTTTGTTATGTAAGGCGGTGCCAGACATGATGGGGTGGGAGGCGCGTCCATGAATACACAAGCTTAAGGTTACTTCAACGACGTCGACCACTACATCCATCAGGCAGTACAACAAGTTCACCCCGACCACGTTTTAGGAGTTTTCTACTCTATTCTCTGACGGGCTTGGCATTTTCGACACATTTGTTGAGCACTTCTTCGGCTCTATTCTCAACATGCCACTCGTCGTTCCTGCACTCCGTCTGTTCATGGTTTTTGTGAATGTGTATGACACGTACAAGACTCTCAAAATACCACCTGGACGCAAGGGTGGCCTCCCTAGCATCAGGGCAATGACTCAGAGAAAGAGGGACCTCAAGGGGTGTCTTGCAGTTTGGGTTGTTTGGGTAAGGCATCACAATTATGTTGTTCGTAGTCTACGTAGCATGCTTATGCTATCGTGCTGTAGTGCTGTCTTGCAGCATATGAGAGAACGTTTGACCGTTTTGTCAGTTTCATCGTACCGTTTTACAGCGAAATCAAGTCAGTTATGCTACTGTTTCTCCTGCTGACTCGCGCCAAGGTAGGACACCGATGGCTTCTCCATACAAGCAAAGCTAACGCCTCATTCACGCAGGGGGCTGAACCTCTCTACTTGCATATTCTACGCCCACTTATCAAACCATATGTGGATACCCTGGACCCATTGCTTGACCTAGCAAGGGACATTGGAGATTTTCTGTTTGCTCTCTCACAAGTTCCGCTCAATTATGTACTCTCCCTGTGCTCGGGTCTGCCTTGGCACACAGAAGAAAATGAGCTGGCCGCCGACCTTTCCGAAAATACTTCAGAATTGAGCACGACACGCTCCAGCAGTGACTCTAGCATACCCATCGCGGCTAAAATATATGCCACCGTGGATTCAAATCCCCGGGTTACGGAAAGGCGCTCAGTCGCTGTCCGCGGCGTCTCCGATAATAGGGTGCGACTTAAGTCCCGTCAACCTCCTGTTGATGCCTACGAGAGCATGTCGCTCCGCGTGCGACATTCCAAGTCGTCTTCGGTGACAACCCTCCCACATTATCCCAACACAGTTGGTCGTATTCATGCGCGTCCCGCGGTAAGCAATACTAGAACAGCTGCCCATCAGATTTGGTATCCCCCGCCGCCTGCATACGAAGAGGAACACAGACGAAGCCGTTCGTCTATCGGACGATCGGAGATGTTCAATGCATCCACTCCCAATTTGTTGACCCCTCCACCAGCAGTTGTCGTCAGCGAACCCGCTGACGAAGACTGGAGAGGGTACCCACCCTTCCCTTCGGCATACCCACCGACCCCCTTGACTGCATCTCACTCTCTTGGAGCCACGCCATTCGGACAGGATAATTTCATCGACTCACCTTCTGCCCAGGTCACCGTAATTTCGCCCATTCCGGAGGATACATTGATGGACCACAGCCAGGATTTTGATGTGTCGCTCCAGCAAGCGCATGAGCCCGCGAGCCCCGGCTCTAGCAGCTGCTCGAGCGACGCAAACATCAGCTTACGGGTTCATCGTAGTATAGATGGGTTCCCATTATCCGGCGGTGTAGGTAGCCAGGATGAGAACGAGGATGCATACATGGATGACGACGATGACTTTGATGTCACCTTACGGACTCCTTATCGCTCATTTCCGTCGTCAGCGGCATCCAACGCGTCTTCCTCGGTGGCGAGCCTGCCCAGTGCTTTGACCACTACCGATAACGCCTCGTCTCTGCGTACCAGCAGCTCATCAGAGTCCACTCGTTCCTTTCATACATCTGATTCATCGCATTATGCAGGACAAAAACGTCCATACCCGACTGTTACCATGACAAGTCGAACTACAGTTGTCGGCGCTATACCCAGGAATACCACCATGCGCGGCAAGGTCACTACTACTGCCCCATCTTATGAAAACGTCCTCGACTCTGACCCCAGCGAAACTGACGATGACAGTGAGGATAGTGATGGTGAAGATAGTGGAGCCAAGAGGAGAAAAGTTCTCGAGCCTACGCGGCGAACCACGTACCTACGTCCTACTACCAAGCCCACTACAAACATCCGGAAGCCTACATTGACTGCCAGAAACCTGCCAGTATCCGCTCGCGGGAAAATTACTGCTCCTGCGCCAAAATCTGGTACTCGCGGTAGTTCACGCCCCGCACCCCAGACGGTAGGAGTAGCTTCCCGTGGAGGTACCTTGCGTGGGCAGACACGAAGAAACACATTGAAATTGCCGTCGCAAGAGGCTGGGACCTATGCTCGCACGGTGACCGCACGAAACAAGACTTGATGTCGGTTTCATGACTTTTCGAATTTAATCCAATCTCTTTCTGAGCCTTCCTTTCATCCATACATGAGAACGATTATCATTCACTGTACACAAGACCATGTTGCCATCACAGTACATACACATTCCATTGCATGCAAATCATCGTTTGAGTATCAGAGGTCTTGGAGTAGCGTTTGCATTGTTGAAGAGCTTGGCTTATCCCTGCCAATATGGTCTCTGTTGACTTGAACCCTCAGTATCTGTTTCCCACATTCCTTGCAGCACATTCAAGGGAAATAAATGTGTACATACCATCGCTTGGCAGCGTTCTCCAACAAGCTAACTCGCCACCCAAACAACAAAGTTTTTGCCGGCCGGCGTCTCCTCTTTTGCGACCCCCGCCGTCAAACACTCAAAGTATAGACCGTACATGTCTACTGGTAAAGTCTCTCTGAAACTTGCTCGCGGGCAGTCGCCATATATACTATGTGGTGCATCTAATATCTATCATCAACTGACTCGCTCCAGCCCCCTGACTCGATCATGATGTCCACCCGACGATTGCTGCCGTGCACCACGGTCGAACCAGAATCGAAACTTCTGATTTCTCGCCCTGTTGAGTTTATTGAGCTGCAGCGATAATTCAAGATATACGAACTGCCTTGAACTCGCAGTAGCCTCGAGGCAAGAGTCATTGCATTGTTCGAAACCGATCCCGTCGGTGGAATATCTGACGCCGGCGCCTACATGCGCCCACAAACTTGTTGGTGTAAAGTAAGTATTTCCCAGCCGCAAAACATTAATTGGTTCACTAGCACAGCACAAGCGGTCTTCTACGTTAGTAAGGTTGCACAGCGCCGCGGTGGAAGCATCTTGCCGCTTAGGTCTCTAAAACGGTCCTACTAGATGTGCGAACATGTTTACTGACGCTGGTAAACACGTTTTTTCCTGCACGCGCACCCAGCAATAACGTACTCCTGCACTAAGTGTTTGGTGGACGAACTTCGCTATAAAACCTTGCCAGATCAAATGGTTCGCATACCCTTGGTTCACATTTCTTCCTTTTCATATCTCGCGATACCTCATGGACGTCCGTGAAATTGGTCTGGGTCGTGTCATAGGTTGTGAACTCCGGTGTATACCGCCCAGATTCGCAAGTCATTTTAGACTTGAATTTTTCTCGTTAAGTCTAATAGTTCATCTCCACAGCTCAAATCATGCTGGGGACTGAAATGGAGCCCAAAATTTTATGCTCGAGGGCCAAGCGAATTCGACATTGGGGTTTTAACACCGGATGGAAAATACAACTCCCTAAAGATTGGTGGCCCCCTGGCTATGGAGCGTGAAGCTCAGGATAGCATTGCGAATTTGAAACCGTCTCTACGACTGCCTAGCACCTTCCACGATGCTGATGGTCAGCTAGGATTAAGGAGACGCGAACCTCCCTCTTCACCATCCTGGCGCATCAGCGTGCCCGCGTCTCCAGTCCATACCATGCACGAGAGAACACAGGATCAAACTGATTTTATGTGTTCTCATGTCACTCCCGCCGATTCTTCAGCGCCTCTGATTGCGCCCGGAAGGACGGAGGGAACGCTGCCCATACACACCCCTGGATCAGGAACCATGTTGTCGTCGATCCAGCCCCTCTCAGAGCCCTATACGTCAGAGCTCTCGTATGCGCTGCTTCCGGGACATTCGCCGCACTCATCGCAGAGCTGTGGTGCCCAAAGTGTTGGGACACCCCTACAATTACATTATTTAAGTCCCCGAATTATGCCTGTTGTATCGCAAAATCCAGCCGCCCTGCTGTATGGCGTAGCGCCGGAGTATAACAGCTCTTTAGAGCGCTTGGTCTCAGATCTAGGAGATGCGCAGGCACGCTATCTTCCCCCGGACAGCATCAATGCCCATTCTATACCACAGGTTCATGTCACGACTCCTGCCATGCAAACCCTACAAGCGACTTTGCTGGATTCATGGAACAACCTCGATTTCTCTCCTGCGTCGGCCACCCCAATGACATGTTCAACGTCGTTCAGCGCTGACTCCAGTTTGATTGGAGAGTTCGAACAACATCATGGTCCGGGGGTTGCAACTCCGATGTCGGAATTAATGAGAATGGGCTTGGAAAATTCCCCACAATCCAACGAGCAGTTGGAGGCAGGAATGCCGGACGAGTACTGGCAGCTGCATCACATTCTCCCGTGTTCTTCGCCGATGCATCAGTCGAGAGGGCTATCTCCTATCGATATGAGTGTAGATCAGCTGCCAGGCACCAGTGAAGGAGATGACACTACGTACAATCTTTCCGACACCTTTCTCTTCTCCAGCGTCTTTCATGGTGCCTTCGCTTGCTGACAGTTGCTCAAACAGGCTTGATGCATTCATGTTTCTGTTTCTGTTTCCGCTATTCCCAAGAACCTGGCAAACATGATGCGCCCTCATGGTGCTGCGCCATGTTGCGTGTACATTTGTTCAACGTGCATGGCTTGCCATGCCGCACGCCAGTTCATGAACACAGGCAAAACAAAACGACCCTACTGCTGAGAACGGTGGTATCGCCAGAAAGCGCGGAGGTGTATATTCGTTTAATACAAGGACATGATACCCATATGTTTTATTAGCATAATTGTTATATGAATTAATCAAATATTGTCGTTACTTTCGATTAATTTGGCATGCATGGCGGAAGTTGATATCCTTGCATATTATTGACATCCGAGGTGCCTTGACAGGTCACGCCACACACCTGCAGCTGCCCAGCCCGGCGTCTGCAGCAGACCTGCGTGGAAATTTCAAATTCAGCATACCTGACTTCTAGCCACTTATTAGCAAGCACCTTACTTCCATCTCGGTTTATAGACTGGAACCGACCATGTCCCACAAACTGCCAGAGCAGTCGGGTGAACTCAATCCTGAAGTGCCTCCTCCAGCATATTCTACCCATACAGATAACTCGGGACCTTCAGGGCAAGTGCAACGACCAGGTTCTCCTCAAGAACGGATACCCGGAGCTTACCCCCACCGCGTCTCATCATTTTTCGGCGCAAATACTACACCCTCGTTTACACTACCACCACCACCACATTTTGGGCCCACTCCTCTGTTACACTCTGACCCTACCCTAGGGCTGCTGCCATATTATGACCCGCGCTCTCCGTACGCCATTGCAGAAGCGGCGTCGCGCGCACGATGGCGTTTTATTTGTGCTTCTATGTGGGCGATCGGTATTGTCATGTGGTTAGCTGCAGCTGGTGCATACAGAGGACTGCGAGATATATAGCCGCCTAGTGCGAGCTACTGTAGTAAGTGTGTCACCATCTTAACTGTTGTCTGCTAAGTCGCGGGAAATCTAGTTTTTCCATATGAACAATATGTACGAAGCTTATCTTGGGCAACATGCATATGTTTTTTCATGTACGACTTGCGGTTCTGTCCATGTTTTACTAGCCTCTTTATACAAAGGCTGATCATCATCTTCGTTGTTTATAGATGCTCCATGTAAACATAATATATCTTGTACGATACCCATGGCAGTTTCACTGCACACTGTCTAATGTATTTCTTCTCTTCGGCGACGTTTGCCCCCGAACACGGACTCATAGCTTTCATACCTAACATGACGCACCCTATCCGCGTGATCCACACTAATCCTATGGAAATCTATGTGGCTGGTTTGACAACCTCGATAAATCGGAGTGTTGATAGAGTGACGTGCACCTAACCCACTACTCAGAAGGAAAGACATCTTTCTTCATATAGGTTTGCATACGAGAGACTAAACCCACCCATGATATTCCACAAACATACTCTCGATCGTATGCATATCAATATGCATATCACCCTTTTCAAAACAAAATCGATAGCGCTCACTCGGTTCCCCGGAGCAATGCAGATTCCTGATTCCGTATGTCGGTGAAGAGTGCTCGAGTTTGGCGCTTAACCTGTACGCAAATATTGTTGTGCAAAGTTGAATTTCAATTTTACAGTGAGTGTCATCTCGGCGCGTACGGTGTTGGTTTAATTCGGCCAAAAGGATTGCGAGCCTACGAGGACAAGGACAAGACCAGACTCGGGACAGGATGGTCTAGATCACAATGCCAGCGAGCCGCCCTAGGGGGACGACACTTCGTTATTTAGGGCAGCAAGTGCATGCGAGACACCTTCACGAAATGAATATATTAATAGATATGGACATGCGAATGTCTCGAATCCAGAAGATCGACGCTTTATGAGGTGCATGAATGTACGACTCTGATGCTCTTGTTTAAATGTTGCAGTTGCTGTATATATCCCTAATATTTCGCGGGCATATACAGAAACAAGCACTGTACGGCCGTATAGAGTGCGCAATCGCTCCGCCGAGCGCATGGCTCGACGATGAACAGAATATCCGAATTTTATAATAATAGTTTACGAGGAAATAAATCGTCACAGTTGACTACATCCGCATGCAGCTAGATTCAAGTTTCGACCCTTTCGTTGAGGACTTCGTGGGGTGGTGTTGCTAAACGACACCCACCTTTCCGAGTCAACCCGACAACGACCTAATCAAGGGAATTACCTCTTGTCCACGACTTGCCTCAACAACAACAACAACTTGGGAGTTCTGCTGCTCAACAATGTTTACACAATCATTAGCAGAGCCAATACATTGTTGACTGTCCTTCATTCTCCTTTGCCTTTTCTGCCACTCCTCTAGCAACTACGTTGAAGGAGATGGTCTGTGCGTTTGTTGAACGGAGGGTATGTGCGTGCGAAAGAATTAAGGTTAGGGTCTGTGCGTGGGGAAAAGCGTGACTTTCGTGACCCAAATAATTGGTGGTGTTAATTTTTTTTTGGTTTGAATTCTGGGTCGGCCCCGCGCGCTTCCTTTTGTTCCTTCACACTTTGACAACCTCGATCGCACCTTCCACGTCGATAACCACAGCGACAAGACACCCTTCCTCACCGTCCACGGCGACGACCTAATCACACCGCTCGTCGTCTGTCACCTTTTCGTGCGCTTCATTTGCTGTCGCTTCGTTGCTCGCTCAGTGTTGACCTCTCTTATTTATCTACTCCCACGCGTCGCGCACGTCGACCGCTGTTGCTCATCGCTGTCACGTTCATCGCCAACGCTATTCACCCTCTCTCTATCATTCGCAATCACTCATAGCCCATATACACACCTCTTTGCCAGTTTGTTTTTCGATTGTAGCCATATCAGCAAACTCCGTCTCGCGCTACCTCCCACGATCGTCCGTACCACATTCATAACATTATACGGCTGTTGATGTCCAATTTCTAGTCTTAGCCATCCCCATACTTGTCTGTAATCACCCCGCATACCATTCTATCAATCTGGCGTCCATAGCTTCCACTCCTCCGCCCATCCAAAGGCTCGAAGAGGACCTCATTAATCGTTCGTTGCTCGATTCTCTCGAAGCCCAAGGAGACGCAGAACCCATCCATCGATCTCCGCAACCTGCCATGTCTCACTCAAACTCTAACTCTGGTTCAGGAGCACCATCTCCTGAAGCGCAGTTCCATATCCCACCTATGAATAGGCCTGATTCCCCTAGCAATATCGATTTCAATCCCAACCACGAGAATGACCGTATACTCCGCACTTCCCTTCTTCAGCAACACATTGATGATAATCATCATCGAAATTCGGAGTCATTGTTCTCTCATGGCGGAGTCCAATCCATGTATAACACATCCAATAATTTCCATCTCCTTCCGGAGTACCTTTCAGACGACATCTCCCTTAAGCAGAGTCTTGCAGGGAGTAAGTCTCCAAACGACTTTGGCGCTGGGTCGTTAAGGTCGTCTTTGAGCGCTTATAACGGAATCAGCGGTGGCAACGCTTCCAGTACTGGTGCCACCGGCTCATATCGCCTGCGTCAACTGGACAGCATCCCCTCACAACCTTATTCAAACACGAACGAGATATTTGGGTCTCATCAGCCCTTAAATTTGCAGCACCAACTCTCTCAGCAATCTCAGCAGAGCGCTTCCAGGTCTGCCGCATTCGAGTCACGTAGCGGATATGAATTCGGAACCAGTTCTCCTCTAGGAGGCGTTAAGGTTTCTCAACAATTTTCTTCGTTGGACCCGTTCCTCCAGGCGCATTCCTCCAAAGGCCAACAACAATCACAGGTCCACGATGCTTATCATCCATTGTCGCACAGTAACTCTGGTTCTCAGATGCCTTACCTGAATGGCATGCACCTCCAAAGTCAGACGCCTTATGGTCCCCACTTACAGTCTAACGGTGGCGCTGCAGGAGTATCAGGAAGCAATGTAAGGCCTATGGGTAGCGTTGGGCAGATAAATTTAAACATCGAGTCGCAGAGTGTTAATAGTGACTGCCAGAAGAGATCTCAACTATTTTCGTGGTTGGATTTCCTGATGACATGCAGGTATGTGCTGAGCCATTTGTGAGGTCCCGCAACTTCTGACAGGTTGTGCAGGAGCGTGAGTTTCAGAATATGTTTACGTTCTCCTCCGGCTTCGAAGCTGCGACCCTCAAGATTCCAAACAAGGAGTATACAGCGTACGGGTCGGTCGGTGGAACGACTTCGACTACTCCATCTGGTCTCCCTCTTCGTGGAGGTGCCTATGCCAGTTATTTAGGCGCCGGTTCTAATGATCCTTACAATATCGTCACTGTCAATCAAGGAGGAGTTGTGATCGACAATGGACGAGATGGCCCAACGACCTCCTGGCCACCCTCGCCATGCCGTTGGATGAGCCTTCGCACTTCCAAGTGGGCCAAGGACTAGGTGGCCAGCCACCCCGAAAGCAGATCATAGGTTTTGCCAAGTTTCGCACTCGTCAGGAGGCGCTTGAGGCCAAGGAGACCTGCTTCAGGGCAGCCGAGTCGACATCGAGAAAGGCGCAATCCTTGAAGGCGAAATGGCGAAGAAGAACTTGCATACCAGCGAGGAGTTGGAGCATGGGTGCTACGACGTCTGGAGGTGGCGGAAGTGTTTCTCTTGGTAAGTGGTATGGGGAACATCGGAGCCTTGAATGGAGGTGGGGAAAGCATAGGCTCGCTTAGCGGTCCTTGGAAGCAATGCTGATATCATCGCTAATCTCGCCGGCCTGAGCCTCAACAACAATCTCAATTTGAACAATCTGGCTGCGCTTACTGGCAACAATTCTGATATCCTCTCCCCGCGCGAGAGGGAGTTAAAACCCAGTGGGTCTGGGGGGGTCTAGCTGGCGCGAAGGGAGGCTCGGGGACAGCAGTGAGGATGAGCGGGAGAACAGCATCCGTGACAGGCGCAGGGAGGCGCTTGGCCTCGGACTCGGTTTGATGCGCGGTGCTCGCGAACGCGCTCAGGCCGATTGAAGAAGAGAGGTCAGGCGCAAGCAAGGACCTCAAGCAGTTCCCAGACTGACGCTTCTCGAATGTTGCCTGGAAATACTCCCGCTTTTGAAGCTTTCCATTCGGTTTCCGCCCCCGCTTTATCACGTCATTCGCAGGGAGGTCTCCTTTCTCCTACAGCTGGGTCGATGTCCATTTCTGGACTTACAGAAGGTGGAAGCAGCGGTCACAGCCCGCTTATGGGAGATGGATATGGTAATATCATCGCTCAGACTGGTCGGGATGGCTCCAGCAATATAACTCCTGACCACAATGGTCTTCGCGAGTCCCGAAGTATCGGACCTTGGGATGCACCTTCTCCGCGTGAGAGGGAAGCATCCGGCATTCCGCAAACCCTTTCGTCACTGTATGCAGCTCGGAAGTCCTCTATGATGCCAGTTCGACCTTCATCCCCTCAGGACGAGTCTCCCCCCCTTTCTCACGCAGCCTTCTCACCAAGCGACGAGGACGATATGATGCTTCCACCGCACCGTTTCTGGCGTGCTGCGCTCGCTTTATCCCTTATCTTCCCAGTTGGAAGATTCTTTACACCTGCAGAGCCAGTCTCAATCGATGGCACCTGGCAGCGCTACGTCAAGCTCCGCTGGAGGTTTTGAGGGTGACAGGCCGGTCCTCCTTGCAGTCAGCACCAGTGCACAACCGAGTTCGGGCAGTGCTAGTATCGACTCACCCCAGCTTCCATCGCCTGCTTCCCAGTCGGGATCTGCAAGTTCGTCTGCTGGAATGAATGGAGGAGGTAGTGCAACCAGTGCGGGGAACGCTGTCGGTGCAGGCCCTAGGAATGTCGTTGTCGACCAGAACCCACCTATCAATACATTGTACGTGGGCAACCTTCCGACAGGGTCCGTTGGCAGTGGTTATCCCGCTGGATTTCTGGAGGATAGCCTGAGGGAACTTTTTTCTCGGCGCCCGGGGTATAGGAAGTTATGCTTTAGGCAAAAAAGCAACGGTCCAATGTGCTTCGTTGAGGTAAGTGATTGTACTTGTGATCACGGTACAATAGCTCATTCAAGACCTGCGCAGTTCGACGATGTGCATTTTGCCACGAAAGCTCTCAATGAACTGTATGGTAATACCCTCGGTGGCATCGTCAAGAATGGCGGTATCCGCTTGTCATACAGTAAGAACCCATTAGGCGTACGCACACCAACTAGCGGCGGTACCGGCGCACCCTTGGTTCAACAGCAGCAAGGCAATGTTCACTCTGGTGTTGCATCACCCTTCCCCCCTGAGTCATTCCAAGTTCGCCACCCATTCGATGTCGATGCGTCTATAGGGATAAGGCGCGATAGCTCGAACACGGCATCTCTATCCGGGGCGTATGGCTACTCAAGATCACCGCCCCCTCCACGGTTCTTCTCTCCACCTCCGTCATCCACGAATTTCGGCATGGCGCCCGCGCCGTCCGTTAGCAATGCAAACGCCTTCCCTCGTGGCTCGCAAGCCTTTGGGCTGCCTTCACCTAATGGTGCACCTTCAACCTTTTCGCCATTCGGCCTACCCGCTTCGTCACCTCGTTCGCGCGCGAATGGTCTCCCTCCATCGCATGCCTTGATACCCGATCAGAGCTCAGAAGGTTCTCTGGCTCATGATCACCCGCAGCATTTCCCGCATCGCGCTTTGTCGCCTTCATCGACCACACTAGAGGCCGCTAGGGCCGGTTAAAGGGACGAACTTAAATTCCCTCGTATTCTCACAGTCCGCATGCAAGCATCTACAGCACAAATCTGCAAGTTATATATATCTGTACTTACCACTCCACGACATGATTGACATCCCTCCATTTCTCATTGATCGCATGGTTTTCCCCAGAACCCACTTTTTTGGACTGTCAACTTCACCGTCGCCTCCAATTTTTATTTTTCCCTGTTTCGCAACCATTAATCGCAATCCTCCATCCTACATACTCACAATCGGGCTGTTTTCTTCTTCGTCTCTGCGTTCGTATCATTCGCTCCCACAGATTCAACTATCCTATTGCTCGCACGTCAACCTGCTGATATCTCTACTATACTAGTTTACCACTTGTTGTTTTAGGTACCTTCGAGTTCTTGTCCCCGCGTTGACTCGGTGGCTTGCATTTCTGTGTTCATCTCATATATTTCGGTTCTGCATACCACCTGTTTTCTGAACTTCGGGTTACCACCCAGCATTTTCTCGACATTCCCATCTACACGCGTTCCATACGCACGTTATGTATACTACTCTACTGTGAATGGTTTGATGCTGCTGGATCGTCAATGAAATATAATTCGTCTAAAGTGACCCATGCGATTTGTGCTCTGGTTCGGACCAACTACTTGAGAATGAATATCTGACCGAAACCCGGTGACTACGACTACATTTTACATACCACATACTTGCAGGACCACTGCACAATAGACTGGATCAGGGTCCCAGTCTGAGAGTGAGTGTGTTACGCCTGGACCATGGCTATGTTACAAAGAACGCTCATCTAGCACTCCATCATGGATACCGATTTCGACGAAACAATATATTCTACTTCTCCTCGCAGACTCTAATCTACCTACGGGCTCATTCGTCGCGTCCTCTGGGTTCGAGTCCTACGGAACGCACGGATTCCTTTCTATCTCATCCGCGTCAAGCGCGGGGAAGGGAAGAGCAACTATAACGGGCACAGTTGACTTCATTCAAGACAGCCTGCATACCTACGCCCGAAGCGCGCTTCCTTTTGTTTCGGACGCCTATCGCATAGTAGATGCATTTAAAGATCTCAAGGGCAAGCCAGAGATCGAACATGACACTACAATCAAGAAGTTGCTCGAGCTGGACGAGCTTTACGAAACTATGACGCTCAATCATGTAGCTAAGCGCGCCTCGAAAGCACAGGGGGTAGCACTCCTCACACTGTACGCAAAAGGGTTTGCTTGCCCTTCAGGCCTCGGCGATGAAGACCATCTCTCAAAGAGCTTGGCCATCCTTATCGATCGTCTGAAACTGATGGTTCGCGGAGGAAGAGACGCATGGCCATCTGCCCGTGTGCTGGGGCGTACTGACCGGTGCTCTTGGGATATCACTTCGTATGTTTGATGATCGAATCCTCGATATGAATTATAATTGTTCTATAGTGCGAGCTCAGCACCTTTTTCTGTTTCTTCATGCACGTTCACTTCTGTCCTCAGCTGTTCGCTTAAATACAATAGGACCCTACAGTTCACAGCAACTTTTGCTTCACTCAGTGAGACCCCTGGTCGAGGCGGAGGTGTCGCAGAATAAGGATATACGAACTGGGATTTTCGTGGACATGCACCACAACGATGCAGATAATCGGCCTGCTACGACATGGCCCCTTGGCGAAATACTCGCTGTTCGACATGATTTGCAGCACTCGAGAATATTCAATAGCTGATCAGAACTATAGTACGTTGCCTTTTAATACCTTGATGGGAGATGAATTTCCTCTACATAGCTATCCCGCGTAACTGGGCATAACTGGGCGGAGCAAAGAGAAAGGGGGGTGCAAAGACTACGATTTTTTTACTCTGTTAATGGATCATGAATAGTATGTCGGAAATACTGAGGCTCTGGCTCGCGCACGTTGAAAAACAAAGCACTATGCTGCCCTTAAACTCTCTCGCGCTGTGAAACCGCCCTCCTCAGTTGACGATACATACAAGCCACGCGTAATTCAGGGAAGGTGGATCCATCTTTTCCAGCGATGGTCGTTGATGTCCTCTTATCACTAGGATTTCGCAGTCGCTTCATTACTCAAGCAGTAATAAAATTGTCCTAGAGTAACCCAACTCAGCAGTCGACTATGTAAAGAGTTGTGCCATGCACAATAGAACTCAGTGAATGACTTCGTGTGCGTGGATTATAACTAGTGATTTCCATAGAGCTAAAAGCACATCATGCGACCTAGAAGGAACAGCAGCTTTGTTGCAGGTTATTAGGTCAAAGCTTGTGGTCCCACACATACTTGCATACTGCATGGTGTCTTGAGCTTTCTGTTATGGGGTGTTCTAGAGTTTTGCGTTGACCTCCCTGTCCAATGCAACTACACCCATCAGAATGAATATGCCTCAGTCTGCCACTTTCAATTCCTTCCACCTTTAGCTTTCAAGCCATTCTTGGTTGCATTGGAAGAACCAACAACCAAAGGAGTGTCTGCTGATGAAGCTTTAGTGAGGCTGGGAAGTTACATCATTTTCCTGACTGTCCAGACTCACTCCATCCTTAGCATGTGTACATTCTTCTGGCCCCCAGCCCTATTAACATTTTTCATTCAGTGGTGAATTCCAACAGTTTCAGTCACATCAGCAAATCACTTTGCTTCTGTGGGCTCTGTACAGCTCTGTACAGAAGGGACCAAGCTGTGGCCAGCCATTTTTTGGTGGTGGGGGAAAAAAAGTGTTTTACTGATGCAGTTTGTTGAGAATCTAGCTTGGCATGTATGCACCTGAGGGATATATCTCACATTTTTCAGATGACCCTTGTGGGGCATGAAGGTGAATTCCTTTCCATAGATAGAC
>NW_024539008.1:0-15002 GCF_016647635.1 Suillus subaureus | reverse complement strand
AGCTGGTGAGAGCAAGGGAAGTGCACAACAGTACAAACTGTTTTAATGTGACAGGTAGATGAAAAAGGAGTGTAGATTGTCTCTTGGAATTATAAGGGATCAATAACAATGGAGGTTGGTGTGGAAAGTGGAAGTGGAATGCAACAATAGAGGGTGGTGACATGTGGGGTTTAAACTGAATATGTGGACAAACACCGCTGAAGTTAAATGAGGACAAAATGGAACTAGTGATGATAAGAGTACAAATATTTCACACAAGTAGGAAGGTGAATGAGTCAGGTGATGCTGATGATATTATGCACCATTGTATGTATATATGTAACTTTTTAAATTGAAAATAGAGGTAAATTTGTGTATACAGTGTTCTGTCATGTGATGACAATGATGGGGAGAAGGGAATATGATGATGACCAATTAAAGTCAGGAGGGCAAGCAGGTAACAAAAAACCACACATGATCATACATCCAGTCATGCTGTGTGAATAGGCTGAAAGGTCATCCATCAGTAATGCCGAGCCAGGGGAGTAGGAAGATGAGGATCATGGAGGTGAAAGATCATGAGTATTACAAGCTTGATGGTACAAACCAGCAAGCTACTAGCAATGAAGCTTCAACATCTGTCAATGGCCATCCTGACAAATTGCAGCTGAATAAATGAAAGACACAACAATACAAATTGTCATGCCATAGCCAAGGAAGATGGATGCAATGGTACATACCGTCATACCAGGGAAGGAAGTGGTACTATGAACAACTACTAAGTCTAACCAAGTGCATATGTGACATTATTACATATATCATTTATCATTGTCCTGTCCACTTGATTCATTGTGCACAAAAAGTTCGAAAGTCTCAACTCACAAGGCAGAATCATTATGTAATTGTTAGCATTGTTGTGATCTTTCATTGCCAAAGTTCCAAGTCCATTCATTCTCACTATACACTTGGTTTATAAGCCTCATCTTTACCTTTACTTGTCCTTGCACACAGACTTGATGGTTTGTACTGCTGAGCTCATCATTGTTGGGGTCCCTAGTTATACTCACTTTTCTTCACTACAGCATGACTGTTTGTATGGTCACATCCCCACCTTTCTCTCCTGATTCATTGCCCTGAACTATCCACTGAGTTCCTCATTACTCCCTGGGTTTGCTGTCCTCCCTCTTTTCCACATGGCATGACTGTTTGTATGGTCATGTGCATCTGGTTATGGTGGATGAAGTACTTCTTACAGCATCCCTTGTGTCCCCACCTTTCTCTCCTTATTTCATCACCTTGAATGTCCTTCAAGTCCTTCACTACTCTCTGGCTCAATATCCCTGATGGTCTTCTCCCTTATTCACATGGTATGACTGTATGTACCATCATGTCCATGTCTTCTCATCGATGTTCCAAGTCCTTCACCACACTCCACACAATGTAGCATCAATCACAAGATGCTGTGTCACACATTTGTCTGTTGGCACTCAAGTGGCTTTGCACAGACTCTACAGCAGATACATGTGCACCACAAGCCATGTAGTTTCAGTAGGGTGCAGGGTGGGTTTGCATTCATCTTGCATGTGAGGCCTTCACACATTGCATGTAGGTGGAAGTGTTGATCTTAGCCACAACTTCAGAGGAGGTGAGTGGGGTATGTGATGTGCTTCAGTACCATATTTTCCATACCTAACATCTCTTCGCTACATCATTGATTTCAAAGTGGTTCAAGTGGAGTGCACACATAGCATTGATATGAATTGATTCTGCCAGATCTCATTCCATTTGTCATATACCCAATATCCTTACCACATCCCTACTATATTGTGCCCATTCACCAACAGTATGTTACTCTTGCTGTCTACCATATGCAGTTAATTCTACATGGGTAGCAGCTTTTAATTGTTTTAGAAACTGAGTATTGAAATAAGGATGAGGGAATGTATGAGACCAGCTGGATATTGGATAAGTACAAGTAAGTACAAGTGGGAAAAGTATCAGAGACCTCAATATTGGAGAAGTACAAGTGGGAGAATAATTAGTGGAGACCTGGTACTATATGTCATAAATAACTGCTGATATCCAAATGGTAGGGATGCTCTGGGTAGTGAAAAATGTCCTTCAGCTCCTGCCACTCAGATGATGTTATGCTTCCAGGTCTGAGATAAACTTCTTTGACATGGTCAAAGACTCCTAGCCAAGGACTGCAGCAGAGCTATATGCACATAACATTAGTTTAACCCTGATTGTAGCTTTGCATGTGGCACTCACCAAGGGGTATTGATCTGAATATTTATACCAATGTGGTAGATGAATTGTGAGTTTCTTCACAGGAATAGTTTGGTATTCGTCCAATGAGACATCAAAACTTCCAGAAATCAGTGATCCATGATAAAAGCTCAGTCCCAGGCAATCTATAGCAACAAATTGTTGAGTAATATCCAGGATTGCAGACAAGTAATTGGGAGTGAATGCCAGATATTCCTCATCAAGGTACAATTTGAGTGTTTGAATGTGTAGAGGTGCATGAACTTTGTGTAATAGAGACACAAGGTACCACAGTGGTCCAGCGAGAATGCATAAACTATGTAAAGCAATATGAGGGGTATCTTTTTTCTGCATATGATGATGAGGATCAATGCATTGACCATAAAGCTAAAGCTGGTGAATATCATGTCATGGCAAGAACTCGACAAGAGCAGAAGTTTGACACTTGATGTCAATAGATAAAAATATAAGCTGCAGGAGATGAAGGTCATGCATTAACACTGTCCACTGAAGGGCATTCAATGAAGTACATGTAAGGCTGAGGTTGGTCAGTGAAGAGTTTTGCAAGGATGAGAGGGTGAGGGAAACCATGGTTGAGAGAAAAATATAGGCAAGTTTGCATGGAATGTTTGAAAATTACATCAGTTGGGGGGGAGGGTTGGAACAGCAGCCAAGTCAGGAAGAATCAGCAGAGGATATGCATGGTAAGATGCCTCCTGATCTGAGAACTGAAGGCTCATGCAGCTCAAGTCTTGGATGGACTGGAACAGAGGCACAAAATCTCCAAGCATTTCACCATCTTTTGTGATAGAGACAAAGAACACTTGCATGCACTCAAATGACTCTAAGAAACCTAGGAGCACCTTGAGGTGGTGATCATCTGCATCAAGAAGATTGCATCACAAATACTTTGGCATATGAAAGAAGGTTGTGTGCCTGTACAGGAGCAGGGCAAGACAAGCTTGGGTGCTGATGAGCAGGGACTTGTCATCAAACTGCAAGCCTACAGAATGAAAATAGAGAGGTGCCACTAGCTCCCAAGAGAGACAAGATACCTGTGCAATAGACCACAGATCCTGAGCTGGTGTTAAGGTCATGTGCTCAAGGGGGTCAGATCACAAGGGCTTGGCCTCAGCTTGTATGCTGTGCCCCTTTCCCAAGTATGTGCCCTTAACTTCCAGGGGCTAGAACAGTCATCCGGATCTGAAATGTGAGATAAATCCGACGGACGTCCAGATGTTACCTGGGCAAGTGGATAAGACCAATCCAGATGAAGTCCGGACTAGAAACTAACAGAGGATGGACTACCCTTAAGGTAGAGTCGGAAATGTAGTCTAGGATGCAATCCTAAGACTCGGAATATGACAAGAGACTTATCTTGAGTCTGGAGGACACAGGAATGAGCAGGAACTAAGATGATATTTGAACTGGAGTATTTCCGAGAGTTACAGGAGGTTTATATACTGTAGGTATCATATAGGAATCAGTCAGCAAACACAAAGGCTATGTACAAAGCATATGCAAAGTCTATTAGTAAGTAAGACGGATCACCAATAATGCATATCAGAAATGAAATGTATGTAATGGATTAATGATCAGAAGAAAAATGTAGTTAACCAGAGTCCAGAGACAGAGGAAGTCTAAATGGGGTTGGGCACTGATATAGAGTTTGGATTCTGGAAGGGAGATAAAGATAGATCAGATCATTGGAGATCTGGATATCTGGAGAAGCAGATTTAGAGTTAAGGGTCCAGAATGGCATATGACACTTCCACAGGTTTGGATATATCACACATGACAGATGCTGCCAGGGCCCACAGAAGATAGGAGGCATAAGTGCACCTCTTGTGAGAGGGATGTTGAGAACTGTCTATGAAGTCATCTAGAGCCTTTTGCTTTAAGGTTACATGCTCCTTCATGTAGTTAGTAGGTGGCATTATAGTGGTAGCTTCAAATTTAACATACCTCCAGGGAGTGCAATGATGACAGGGAATCCACATATCTGAAGTTTGACAACATCTGTAAAAAAAACTGTGTATCAGTGAGAACAGGTTTGACAGGAGTGGCTTACATTTTACAGGTTTGGCTTTGAAAAATTGGTGTAGCTATGAGGGATGAGTGCTTATTTTATATGATCAGCACCACCTTGCAAAAGTGCACTCAACACCACCCCTATTTGTTTAGGATTTTGGTTGTTATTGATAGTGTTGCAACAACAGCACAACAATTGTGAATTGACACAAATGCAGATCAAAGTTCACAGGGAGAGTGTGGCTTCCCCATAATAGACTACATCATGATATCAGTATGATCGGAATGTAACTACTCTCAAATGCAACTTAATAAATCATTAATCAGGGCCCATAATTGTTTTTTTTTTGTTCTGGAATTTGAGATGACAATACACTTGGGATGACAATTAAGTAAGGAAGCAACCATAATGCAATCAAGGGCTACTATGACTGGGTCACAAACAATGATTACAGTGTAATATCATCTTCCAAACTTAACTTGGTAAGTATGACAGAAGTTGTGGGATCCAACTTGCCTTCTTGCAAACACAGTGTGTTCAATATGTGGTTCAGCCCATATGCCAAAGCTTCACCACACACCTAAAGGTTCTTGGAGGCACATGAGATTCAGGAACTTGAATGGGGAATCAAGGCATCATTGAAATCTTATCAGCTTGCTCTCCAATGGCATGAAGACAATGTTGTGAGTCAATCACTTACCAACATTTCATAACTGACAAATGTCAGGGCATCTGGATAGAACCAGATATGGATATTGACCTACCCATGAGTTCTGCTAGTGGGACATATGGATGTGTGGACACTGCTATGGAAGATGATGAGGTTAGCACAACCACAATGTCAATAAACCCTGCAGCTTACCAAAAATAAGATCCAATCCCTGGCTGTCATTCTGGTGAGAAACATTGCCAGTGGTAAAAGTAAGGGGCACCAGTCCCCTAAGAGAAGAAGACTCATTCATGGGCTGCAGAAAACTGTGGACAAGTATATACAACATCACCTTAAACTAATGGATCCATGCACTGACCAGGTTCACAAGTGCATGCATCTAGCATTCCAAACTGCATTGATATGCATTGATGTTAATGATATGGTGCTGCTTGTGCAGAGCCCAGACAGACCAGTAAGACAGATGATTCACTTCAGGTGATCTAAATGAATTGAATATCAATAAAAGGCCCAACCAACAGACATTATCTCATACCACATGTGATCACATATTGCATCATGAATGGTGTGACAAGCAGACTCCAATTGCTCAGAATGGCACTGGGCATGACATTGAAGATTTAAAAACAATCTCCAGGGCAGGTAAGTGAGCATACCTTGAAGCATGATAACACTCTTAATGAAGAGATAGGGTCTACAATGCCAGGAGAATATCCTGAGGCTGAGACCATGAATATCTGATCACAACATAGGATCAAGTTGGATGTAATATACACAGCATACCAGTCTCTGATATGTCTCCCCACTTGTACTCAACTTGTACTTCTCCAATACCTGGTCTCATATGTCTCCTTGTACTTGTACTCATCCCAATATGAAGCTTGACACAATGTCCATAATCTTGCTGCACTGGAAAACAACAATGGAGGGATTGTGGGGATCAAGAACAGTGAACATGACAGTACAGACTGTTGTACTTGGAGACCCACATAGATTGAGAAGGATAAACTCAATGGTACAAACCATTGAGCTCAGAAGTAGTGGGTGATGAACTCTAAGGGAACTTGGTTGGATTCTCAGTGATTAGAATTATTACATAATAAGCTGTGAACCTGACAGCCTTCCCATACATGCACAACTATATAATAACATGACTGTATGTACAGTCACATACATTTTCACTGTACAGTGGCTCAAAAAACTGTCCACATGTTTTTGCATTTTTTACTATTTACAATATTGTGTGAGAATACATAAAGACCTCAGTGACATGCTAATACCATATTGTAGTGCTGCTTCAGGGCTTTGGATTGAGCACCACACCGTGAGAATCAGAGGAGATATGGTGGAGATACAAGGCTTACAAAATCATGACTCATGCAGACAGTTTTTTGAGCACATATTAAAACTATATAAATCATCATTTATGACACCATAACAATCATGCCACCATTAAATAAATTATAAAGTGGTGTCATTATGTTATTTTAAAACCATATCTAACTATACAAACCAAAAATTTCCATATGTCATGGTTATATTCACTGTTAAGAACCATGCTCAAAGGAGAGAGAGACTGACTCAGAGGGGCTTGGCCTCAGCTCGTACGCTGTGCCCCTTACCCGAGTATGTGCCCTTCATTTCAGAGGAAGTCCGATAATGGTCTGACAAAGTCCAGAGGACTTCCAGAGGCTGGCTACTCTGGTGGAGAGTGCAGGAGGACTTCCGGAGGAGTGTGGGAAATGTCTGGAGGAGTGCAGGAGAGTTCCAGAGGAATGCAGGAAATGCTCAGGAGAGTTCCCGCTGCAAGGTAATACTTCTACAGGAAAACAGGATGGAAGGGTAGGAGGTCCGGAGGACAGGATGTCTGGAGGTCTGGAGTATGGAGGACAGGAGGTCCAGAGGTATGGAGGACAGAATGTCTGAAGGTATGGAGGGCAGAACATCCAAAGGACAGGATGCCCAGAGGTATGAGGGACAGGATGTCTGGAGGTACAGAAGACAGGAGGTCCGGAGGTCCAGAAGGAATAGGGGCTACATTGGACTTCATCTGATGTAGAAGCAAATGGAGGTAGACTACCCTAAGGTAGAGTTGGAGGGACAGGAAGTGGACCTACATCCGGAAAGAGGGTAAGTGCCAGAAAGGCAAGACTCTAGCCTAGGGAAGCAATCCCTAGACTTGGGACAGAGACATAGGGGACAAATCCAAAGGTCCGGAATTCCAGCCTAGGGAATCCATCCCTAGGCCTTATGGAAAAGGACAAACTCAGATGGACTGAAGTCTGGAAGAAGATTGGGCAAGTCTAAGGTGATGAACAGGATCTAAGATAATATTCAGACTGAGGACTCTACTGTAGTTGTACAGGGGTTATATACTAGAGGCTATCCAAGAGGATCTGTAAGCAAAGGAGTAAGGCTATGTATGAGCATGTGGAAACACATTGGTAAGTAAGACAGAGCATAAGTAAATGAACTCGGAGATGAAACTAGTACAAGGATCAATCAGCAAGATGGAAACAGAGATAACCAAGAACTGGAAAGGCAAAGATGCCTAAATGGGGATAGGCACAGGATGTCGGACAGAGGGTGGGAATAGGTCCGGAGATAGTACAGTTAATATCCGGAGGTCCAGAGATCTGGGGATCCAGAATGCAGGGCAGAAACAGGACTGAGATATGTGAGGTGGTGGATGTAGTCTGGAATCTGAGAGGAGGTAAAGTCTGGATGTCTTGCTGGACAGAATGTGCATAGGGTGGACAGGATAGGGGATCCAGGAATGAGTTGGATATGGGGTCCAGAAATAGGTCCGGAAAGCGTGGGAATATGATAGGATCTATGTCTGGCATACAGGATATGACAGTACCCCACAATGTGGTTTGCAACTGAATTGCAAAATTTCTTTGGATTCCAATGGTATCCAGCACCATTAGTGATGCACAGGGCTGGGCCTCAGGCCCTCAAGCCCTGAGGACAGGCCCTATGTAGGCCAGGCCAGGCTGGGCCCACATGCCAGGCTTACTAGGGCCTAGGGCCTGGCCTGTAGTTTGACTGGGCCCAAGCCCCAGCTTTTTCCTTTGTAAAAAGTCTGCAGCCGTTGGCCAATGTTAAATATTTAAACTATACAGTTTTAAATTTTCTCAAAAAGGCAAGTACATACCCATACCATAAGTTAGTCACGTTCAATAATCATGCCCATCATCGTGTCTGACAATGAGTCCACATCAGGACATGTTGTGTCTCAACCACAATGAACTGTGATGCTTTCATCACAACTCACCAACACCAACAATGATGCGACTCCAGAGCTCTCAGCCCATAGGAACAAGCCTCCTGTGCCTGCCATCAGTGCCCCAAACCAGTACCAACCAGCAGCAAATGAGGAGCAAAGGATGCGGTAGACGAAAGTGCGTCTGACAAGGGTGCTATGGAAAATGGACCTCATACAAGTAAGTTATCTTGTACATTTCATCTCAGGACCACTCAGTTTGAACGTTGCAGGCAAACAACTGCACCACATTGCAAGTGCTGATGGTGAGGCGTCATTTACAGATGCTTCCAGCCCATCTGTAATTGATACTGCAGGTATGTAATGACATTGTCTGGTTCTATAACTACTTGTCAATGCTTCTGATCAACAGAAGAGACTCTGATCATGTGTGATGCAACACCTATGGACACCAAAGGTTTTTTATCCAATATCAATGTACAAGATCTATCTGCAACCCTGACTGTTTGACATGAGGAAAAGGGCCACAATGTCAGTGCATTTTTCAGCAAGCCATACACACACAAGGCCAAAGATGGGAAGACTTGTACAGTTCGAGACTGCGAGCCATGCAAGTAAGTAATATCTTCGATTTGCTACCTCCCAACTAACAAATTCATAGAAAAAAACATTACCCATGCCAGATTGTTAGCGACACTTCAACATGTCGATGCTACATTGCCTTTCAGCATCTGGTAAGTTTAGTATTTCAATCTTGATGCTTCATTTGTGTATTAATGTTTATAGGATGCCTATTGACAATGGTGCAAGACCAACAACTTCAAGTCAATGCTACTTCAAGATGTCAAAGTATTACCTTGCAGCGGGAACTCTCCTGAGCATTTCCTGCATCCCTCTGGAACTCTCCCACACTCTCCACCAGAGTAGCCAGCCTCTGGAAGTCCTCCAGACTTTGTCGGACCATCATCGGACTTCCTCTGAAATGAAGGGCACATACTCGGGTAAGGGGCACAGCATACAAGCTGAGGCCAAGCCCCTCTGAGTCAGTCTCTCTCTCCTTTGAGCATGGTTCTTAACACAGCCGCAGTGGTGAACATGCAGCAAACAAGTCTTGATGGACACCTCCAAGAGATTCCTCCCAACAAGGTAGTCATACCTTATACTGATTCACTCTTCCATGAGGCTGCCATTGATTGGCTGATATCTACTAGCCAGGTAAGTATTCATTACTTGCATTTGATATGATGTTTAACATGATTTTACAGCCAATCCAAGCTGTAGATCATCTGAGCTTCAAGAACATGATCAACATAGCAGCCCGTGCTACAAATGGTGTGGTCCTACCAAATTGTAATGCTATGTGCCGCAACATCATGGACTTGTTCAAGACACAGATGACAAAGTTAAAGGACCGGCTCAATTTAAGTTTTTGTTTTGTCTGATTATCATTAACTGACGTTGCAAATAGAGCAAGCTTGTATCTGGCACTGTCAACTTAACATGTGATGCATGGCAGGCAAGTAATGCAGACAGTTATTTCACTACCACTGGCCACTGGATCAAGGAAACATCACCTGGTGTTTGGCAGCTTGAATGTGCTGTCCTGGGGTTCGCACAACTCAACAACTCACACAACAGACAACACCTTGGTCAAGCACTGTTTAAGATTGTGGACCGAGTGGGTATTGCTCATAAGGTAAGGTACTTTGGAATGCCTGGTTATGTTGTACTCATGCAAGATTAGATTGGCCATATTACATGCGACAATGCTTCAAATAATGATACAATGCTTGATGAACTGGCACTTTGGATAAAGCAAGGGACAGGTATGACGTGGATCCCAAAAAAGCGATGTATTAGGTATAGTTAACTAACTATTTGTTTCACCCTTGTACTAATGTAAACCTTGCAGGTGCTTAGCTCATGTCATTCATCTTGCAACACAAGCTATCATTGCCTCATATAGCAGTGCCCCATACTATAACCCCAAGCTCCCAGACCTGTCTATCCCCCAAGCACATGGCCACTGTGATGAAGTTGGCCTTGCATGAGCAATTGCAGTCAAGGTATGTCATTTTCAAAACATTTCAATGTCATTTGACTAATGATACAAGGCACGGCCCTCTGCCCAATGAAAACAACTTTGGAAGGATATCCAGACCCATCAGCCTAACCCAAGCCCAGTTGTCTCACAACTACTACTTGACATGCCCATCTGGTGGTCCTCAACTTATGTTATGCTTGACCATGCTGAGAAGAAGCAAGCTGTGAGTATGATAATATAACTAACAAGTCAAAACTAACTGTTCTTTAATTTGTTGATACATTTGTCTATGAACTTGGCCTTCATGAGACTAACCTTACAAAATGTGCCAAAATTGATCAGTTGAAGTTGTGTGAAGATGAATGGGCTCACATTGCATTATTCATGTCTCTTCTTGCTGTGAGTCTTAGGTTGTCTTTTTGTCATTGTTGAAACTGATTATCACTTCAGCATGCTGACAAAGCTCAGCAAAGCTTTTCATCCAACAAAGGAGCATCCCTTCACCTTGCTTTGCCAGCTCTCAAGGCCCTACATAAGGCATGGTCAACTCATTCTGAGAATCCCAAGTATGAGGCATTTCAGGAAGCCTTACAACAAGGTGTTGCAAAGATCCATGAGTATTACAACTGAAGTTCGGAGTGTGATGCATACATCATCACAATGTGTAGGTGATGTGGCTTGTCATATGATTAATACTAACTCCTGGGCCTGTTGTATCTAGTACTTGACCCATCACAGAAGGACTCCCACATCAAATGCTTTTGGGGTAAGGTCACACATGCCAAGGCTCTCAAGGAAGCCAAATGAATTGTGGGTCTTCTGTTTTCGAGCAAAAGTATAAGCTTACATCTAGACTAGTTTAAGGAAGAGCATATTAAGTTGTATGGCAAGCATGGTGTTCCATCATCACTGAAGAAGAAGTCAGGTAAGGTATATGGACTTCTCCAAGAGCTTTCCAGTGATGATGAGCCAGAAGAGTCAGAGGTGGATCCACAGTTGCCATGGTTGAGGGAGTTCCACCTCTATCTTAACTCACCCACTTCAGTTCCTGATAACATGTCTATCATCCAATGGTGGGGAGTAAGTATCATTTCATGTGAACTGTGTTATTACTGATGTAGCTTAATATTGTAGGTGAATGGTCAGCAGTACCCTGTTTGGGCCTCTCTCACTTGTGATCACTTGTCCATCATGGCCACTTCTGTTTCAAGTGAGTGAGCTTTTTCTGCTGCTGCTCTGACTGTCACAAAGCATCACAACCGCTTGAAGGGTGATATAGTCAAAGCAATTCAAGTACTTCATATGATGTATCAACATGATCTAATCTTTCAAGAGGCCCCTCCTTCTTCAGCTTTAGAATTAGCATTGGAGGAACTGGATGATAGAGAGGAGGGTGGCTCTGATGACAACATCATACTGTCAGGTGAATCAGATGTCAAGGATTAGGTCTCTAATTGATTAGGGTAGTGAAATAAAACCTTCATCTTACCTTGGAAGCCCTGGCCCAGGCCCTCCAAAAGGGCCTGGCCTGAGTTTCTTCCAGGCCTGAGCCCTCTAAAGCCAGGCCCAAGCCCTGGCTTTCAGGCCAGGCCAGGCCTGAAGCATCACTAAGCACCATATTTGGCATGATTGGCAAATATGAGCTTGGCAAGGACAGTGTAGATGTCACTCTTGTCCTTGCCCAATGCCTGTTCACTGTCAGTAGAAGCCATTTTCTTACCCTCAGAATAGAAGAGAATGTGACTATCAGCAGGGTGAGATGTTATGTGATCTACAAGGATATCAGTAAGAGCATCTTCTTTTCCCCACTGAACTGTGATCCTGGGTCCAGGATCACATGAGACAGATTGAATGGATGAACTGGATGGAGGGGGGGGGGGTCCATTCCCCTCAAGCACAGACAGGTGTTGGCTTGAAGTTGTGCAGACCAGCAAGCACATTGACTAACAGCAGGCATGTATTTCTAAACTCCGACAGACTGACTTTCAATTGCAGGTATTGCATGGCTGTGTTTTGTTAGAGTAGCCGAGTTTTCAAGACGTTTTAACCAAGCTTCAAGATTTATCCTGAGTACCACTAGTGTTGGCAGTAGGATGTCTTCAATACGCAGCATGCATCAAAATATTCTACAAGTAGCATTGCGTTCACAATGTGCACACGAACGGTGTGAAAAGTCCATTGCGCCTAGGCAGCAATGTCCTTTACCTTGCCGTCCCATCCTTGCCATCTACTTCTGTGTGCCGTCGCTTTCATTTCTCCTCAACTGTGGGGGCCGCCTCTCCTGTGGGAGCGACGTATACTTCTGCCCGTTCTGCTCGTCGTTTGAGGGTTGCTTCGGCTTGCTGTAGATAAAATGAGTTTTTTGTGGACTGCACAGTAAACACGCACCTTTTGTTTTCCTTGTTGAACTTCCCGGGCCTCCCATTCATGGGACTTGAGGAAATACTCTCCCGACTCGAGCTGAAGGTCAACCTAGACATAACCGAACATCAGCACTACTCGACAACCAGCAGCAGAGTGAATTACCTTCCGTAATTGTTGTGGCGGGGGAAAGGGCGTGTACACTTTCTTCGCTGGTTTCTCCTTTTTGTCGGAACTCGATGCATCAAGGCCTGAAGCCTTGCGCGCTTCTTCCTTGGCAGCGACTTTCCCGTTCTTCTTCATCGTCTTTTCGGAGGTCTTCAGATGTTCCTGAACGTGGGGAGGAACCAGTCCAGGACTTTGTTGCTAATTTGGGATCTTTTGCGAGTTCCCTTCTTATCATGAGTTCCTGCGAACGTTTCAATAAAGCTGCAGAAAGAACAAATGTTAGTTGACACACCTTGATGCGGTAGATGGAATGAATGTTTTTCATGCAATCAAGGACTATTCGTGGGACTTATTTTAGTGACTTGTGCGGACCCATCACGACGGTATTCCCTTGTACGAGAATATAGCACTGAGTCAATAGCTCAATAGCCTGAAAAAAGTCAACGACATGCGCACAGTCAAAAATATGCAACGCTCACCTTCAGCGTGCTACCATCCGGTCCAATAATCCGCTGTCTCCGCTTCACAAACCAGTCCTTATTACGCACCAGATTCCCAATTTTGATGATATCGCAAGCCACGTCGTCCTGTAATACCTCCTGAGCCTGCGTGATCGCAACCCCTCTTGCGAGTAGTTTGATGAGGTCTCTTGCTTTGAGGATGATGTGTGGATCGAATGTTTTATGTGTTGTCCGGACGGACATGGATCCGTGAACTAGGTCCAGTGTGCATGCGATGCCCTGGGTGCTGAGTTGATGGTGTACATCGTATGGCGGAATGGATGTGAGCACTCACATGGGCGTCCAGAACTTTGGTCACGGCGCTCCAAACCTCCCTCAAGTACTTTTCTCTGTATTTTGGGAAAAGGGTTGCGAAAGAAGATTCTTCGGTGAATACGCCGCCTTTGTTGTCATCTGCTTGGAATGAATCGATTTTCCACTGGAGTAGAGTTGAGTACGTGTTAAAGCATGTGTGATTTGGGTGCTCACACTGGAGAGGAGGTATGGTGAGAAGTGGTTTTAATTGACGTGCGGGCGATGCTCACTGGTCGATGTCATCGGTGTCCCATGCTGAAATGTAAAGTTGCCTTCATGGATTGATAAGGAAGGTTTGGAAGCTTACGTTTTTCTTTGCGATGCCTCTTGTTTTTGTTGATGACTGGTTGTTCCTCTGAAGCAGCTGCCATCGTTTCAAGTAAAATAGAATTGCCTGCGCGAAGTTCGAACGTTATTATGCATATGCGCGTACTTCCCACGCGCCAGCTCATCAAAAGAACTCGCTGCCTTTTGGTCGGGTGCCAGTGTTCGAATACTCGGTCGTAGGAGAGACTTGCCAGACTAGTGGCAGCCTGAGTCACTGGCCTTAGTGAGCTCATGATACCATTACTTGCAGCAGAGCCGCCTCACCAATATCAGCACCTTTGTCTCTTCCTATGCACCGGTCTCGTCGTGTGCTTGAAATTCGACTCGGAACAGTTGCTACCACATTAGCATGCAGGCTTATCGGGGCCAACTTGAACTTTGACAACGCCAGACCTAGCATGAAGGAGCTGCTGTGTAATTCGACTCTAGAGTAGACAGAGCTCTCTCGACTTTGCATCTCCCTTCATTGCACTGTGATGCGTATACACTAATTAACCTGCCGCTATGAACCGATGCGAATTGCGTGGCTCGGAATGGTCAGCGCTTGAAGTCAATGTGTTGGCCATGCTTCCAACGTTCGGCCCCGCCTCTGCCAAAGTATAAGACGCCCATCCCCTTCTCACACTCTTCTCATTTTCCCTCACCGTTTTATTCATACTGATCTACGACCATTCGCTATGAGTGAAGACCATAGGCCAGATTCTCCTCCAGGAGCCTCCAGATCCATCCGGGCAAATGTTGCTGAAAGCTCGGTATGTGGTCTCTGAAATTCATCGCTGCCCTTACGCATTTTTCATCCAGAACCAACCTCGTAGAGGAATCTGTCGGTCCCTACGGAGATTGAAGAATGCGTTAGCCAAAAAACTTCCTGTGCGTGGACGTGAATACTGACTGTCATGAATACGGCTGATATCGTGCAGAAACGCTTCAAGCCAACAAGCAACTACACCGCTGCGGTCCAGAACGTTGAAACCGAAGAGGCTTCATCGGGTCAGAAAGTCGAGGTAAGTGCTTCTACTTGCCGTCCTAGTCCTTCTGTTTTCTTAGAGGCGCCCAGGACACGCTGCATCTCCATCCTTCCAACAACAACAAGTGTCCCACTACATCTGAGA
>NW_024539007.1:0-15056 GCF_016647635.1 Suillus subaureus | reverse complement strand
TCCCACAATCGTTATTCAATAACCGTCGGGTGTACTTTCGAATGCGCTGATTGTCAATTAGCCTCATGTCATGGGGACGGATTCCAGATATCAACTTTCAAATTTGGAGGAACGACTGTGAGTTCTATTGACCTCGCTAGGAAAGACTACTGGTAAGATAAGGGTGAAGATGGCTTAATGAAGATAAGAGATATATTCTTATCTCAGAACACTGTTCGATGAATCAGATTTACTGTTTCTTCCAGCCCTTCCGTCGCCGATGCAGTGCCAAACAATGTCGACCACTAGAACGTGGGAGAATATTATTGCAGTCGTTATTCTGCCCCGCCGGATTGAGTAGCGTCGTTGTACGTTGAAGCTCTTCCTGATCCAAGTGACATGAAGACGAGCTAGAAGTAGGAATACCTTTGGCGGATTGCGAACGGCCTCCATGCCGCATTCGACTGGATGTTCCTCTAAGTGCTGCCGGTGTCCCATCTCTCTCTCTATTTGTTAGCAGAGTCGGTGCCCACGGTAGGTTAGACGCGCAAACTACATGACTCCGAAGGTTCCACCAGCCTTGGGAGAGTTGCCCTCACAAATAGGGTTTTTGCAATCTTGTGGCAATCAAACTGCGCCCACCCAATTGATCACTCTTCTGATCGGCATCACGTTGTGATTGAATCGCCAAAGGGAAAGTTTATCAATGTTTTTAATACGGTTGACAGCGACTCAGCTTTTCCTACGTACTTACTTATGCCTCTCGGCCCTCACTAGCTCCGATGCCTCTCACACAAGTTACCCCGACCCTCGCATCATCTGCTCGTTTGTATCACGCCCTGAAATTCACGGTTTCGTCCTCGTCTGATTCGTTTAGTGTTTCTGGTAACGGCGGGTCTCCAGCATCCCCGTTATGATCCGTCGAGTACACTGGCAACTGCACTGCTGCTGTGAAATTCACGATACCATTGTTTACCCAATTTGCCCATCTCGCATCGTTCCAAAGGCTGTAAGCTCATTATGTGTGAGTCCTCTATTATAGACGCCATCCGTAGGCAAATCGTACGTCATACAGTATGGATTGCTGTTGCTGACTGAGCGTCGAGCTACTCGGTTGTGACTAACACCAACTTGAAGCGAAAGTGCCAAAGCGAATACAGTCGTATTGATACACTCCAACAGCAAGGCAGCCAAAGGCAACGAGGCATTTGGCCTCACATCGCACAATCGCCTACATCATCACGCCCATGTTTTTGACATAAGTCAGGTCCAGGATTTGACAGGTCATTGGCTTCTAGCTCCATGGCGTGGAAACGCACAGCAACGCACAGTGCTCGCAGGCTGTGGGGTGCCGGTTGCGCCGGAAGGGATGGTATATTACTTAACTCAATTCAGATTATTGATCGTATCAACGGCCTCGATGTAATCAATGGAGCATCACAAATCACAAATCTCGGAACAAGTCCGCCAGGATGGTGGTATATCTGCGGCCTGAGGTCGAACGTCAAGTTCGCCAATCCCAACATGTCCCACGTCTCAATAATCCAGCTTGGTGGCCGTACATCCAGTGGTGTTATATATTGAATTATTTTATAGGTTCGTGGAGGAGCAGGGCGGATGATGGCTCGAGGACTAATCTCCCTATCTTTGACTGTGGTTTAGTTGCATCTTCTACTGCAGTGGTATACGACTGGGGTGAGCAAGATCATGACATTGATAATACTTTCCGAGGGGATTATTGATACTGATATGCATTCAAGTATTGTCATTTACACAAGAGGTTAGTCGATGCTATTACCGACGAAGCCATCTCACCGAGAATCCTTGAATAGTTTCGATTTGATCTGGGTGAGCAAAATACCACTTCAGAAGCGCAGTAGCTAATGTAGTTGATTCGGTGCAGACCCGACGCTGGTCCTTCTTGACTGTTCTCTATGTTTGTGTACGTATCTTATGCTATACGCGTGGTTGCCAAGTCATGCTGACTTTCACATATACTAGGTGCGCTGCTGTGAATACTATATTCTGTGTACGTTTGCATCGCTAACTAGATGACACTGCACTGTGCTAACGAGCCATCTTTTCCAACCAGCGTCTACATAGTTGGTATGTGCCGAGCCAAATATATATGTTTCTTCTGACTGGTGGGATGCAGCAAATCTCCCGTTCTCGATTACAGATGTAGTGAGTATTCTGTGCCGCTACATGCCATTCCCAGAGTACTAATGTACTCATGCACAGGAGTGAGTGATGTTCTCGGCGGATTGTTTTTTCAACATAACGACTGTAACAGCTGTAAGTTCATCTGAAGCACCAAGTCCACCAGTGCGCATCGCTCACTGAGTTTTTCAGGCGATGGTCCTTACTCATGCAGGTATGGATACCTGTCGTCGTCAATGCCATGCTGGGGGGTGAGCTCAGCTGAATACTTCATTGATATTCAAGTGACTGAAATACCATGCAAGTCATCATGATGATTCGGATACATGCCATGTATCAGGGATCCAAAGAGATGCTCATTTTCCTTGGTGTAAGTCTTACTGTTGTGCACGATCACCTCTGGAGTTATGACGGAATAGGAAACGTCGGAGCTTCAGCGGGGTGAGTTTCAATTACGGATGAAGGCCTCTGGCACATGAGACTCATGCACGAATACCAGAGGATGTTATCCTTTCTGGCTACCGCACATGTCTGAGTCTCGGCGTCGGCGGCACGCTGACCAGGAAATCTTCATACCCACCCTTGTATGGGAGGTCATTGCCTTGTTTCTCGCTGTCTGGATTGTCATCAAACATATCCGTGAACTGCAAAAATCACCGACAGGATCGACTATCGTTGACTGTTTCACGGTGTTGATAAGAAGTCATGTGCCATACTTCCTAGGGTGAGTTCGGTAATTTGTAAGTTATTATCTTGTTCCACTAAAGTTTCCCATATGCTAGCTTTGTTGCTGTGACTTGCTTCAACCTCGGCACATTATCTCCCACCTTCAAAGTGCGCGGATGTGACTAATATCTACATCTGACTACTTGCTGACCACCCATCGTTTCCATAGGGTACAACTAGCGTGGGTTCCGGTGTTTATTACGGCGTTTTCCAAATCGCCCAGTTTGTGCAGATGTTTGTGCTGGGACCACGTCTCGTCCTCAGCATTCGGGAATATCACGCCAAGCTGGTAGCCGATTCCGACGAAGGAACTCGCATGACTACGATCGCTTTCCATGAGCAAGGATATGTGTCAACCGGCGGTAACACTGTGTAGCACGGGAAATGCGCAGGGAGCATTTGGGGAACATGTGTTTGGTGGTATTGCTCTGGAGCTCTGCACGAAACATATCTGGTAGTTTGGAGGATCATCAATTTGGGCAAACCAATTACATGCACAGTTGTATTTCGTAGATATTGCGCAATCGATCGATGCATACGAGTGTAATGCGGCAGGTGCGACGGGCTCGGGAAGCTCCAGGAGCTTAGCCTTTGCATCTGCTACTTTGAAGACAGCATTGCCTTCGTATTTTTCCACAACAAGATCTCCCCGTCCGACTCGAATGCACGATAGCATCTATAGCACCTAGATCTGTCAACCGCGTGTGCTCGACGGTACTGAGTAAAACTCCTTGCCAAAGCGGTGAGGCTCAAAGTCGGCGGCGGATAGATTGTCGAGGATTCAGCAGGATCAAGAGTGATTACACTGGGAGCAAGATTGAGTCCTGACGCATCGCGCATATGTGGCCAGGGAATTACTCGAGCTAGATGTCAGCGAGGTAGTAGGCTGCGCAAACCTTGACACCTCTGTTCTTGTGTAGTAGAATGGAGGTGTTCATGAGCTAGGTGCGGAGCCTGTGGACGGGTGATAGTGGTCGAGCTTGGCAAGCTTTGAATTTGAGGAGTGCGACTGCTGGAAGGTCTTTCGTTCCTACAAATTTTTCGTTGAGGACGAGTCGCTCGGTGCAGGATCCCCCCACGCATCTGAACCACCATTTCCTTGACGACGATGAGACAGTGTGCCTTGGCCCTCGAGTGTAAGTAACTTGAAAAGATGGACCATAGGAAAGGTAGTGTTCATTACGTAAGGTATGGTTAGTCGGAGTTCACAGCCGCAACAGGTTCGCTAAGGCCCGGGTTGTTCCTATACTTCACGTTGTGCACGTCGAAATTGTCCTTTGAGCTGATCCGAGTCCGGAAATGATTAATGAGGTCCGACTCTTCGCAGATCGGAATCAAAGTCAACCACCGAAACGAATTTTCATGGGTGTCTGACCCCGCCAGCTGCCAGTGCCAACTTCCAAGCAGCAACTTCGTCTGAGACATTCAAATTGTTCACGACGTGAAACCGTTCTCAACATGTAAGACTACTTCTATCGAAATATCTTGGTATCATACTCATGCGCCCTTTAAATTTAGCCTGCGAATTATGATATTTGTACCGACAGTTCGAGGCAATTCTATGCGCACGCTATTCTATATGGACTCGATCATGAAATCCCGAAGATGAGTCGAAAGGCTCGTAGTCTGGTCGTTCTCTTTGTCGTCTTGGGGCATCAGGCCCGGTTTCACAAGACTCGTTCGTCTACGATAAGGATTAACCCAATCTGTAAAACTTCTCCATCGATGGGTCATAGGTTGTGCACGGACTGCCATATCGCACGGAACACCGTTTCGCACGATTTATCTACTCATTGAAAAAAGACTTAAGAAGGAGAGACTTTCTAGAAGCGGTAGGGGTAGCGGCAACCCCCTGACCAGAGCTTTCGCAGGCTCGAAACCGCTGCCAATTCGCTTTACTAGCCCTTCCCTCCCTATGTTAACAGCCCCCTACCCTAGGGGACGGTGGACTGCAGCAAGGTGCGAAAAGGGTGGTCAGTCTAGAGCCACTCTGCGTAGACTAAATTCTATGCCGCCGAGGAATGAGGCGACTTAGAAACGCAACTACCAACAAGGTGAAACATCCTGATTTTCTGCATGACATGCATTGACTTTTGCTCCACAATGTGCTATATTTCCGCTTTACGCTATTTTACGACCGTCACTGACTCACCAGTAATTTCGAATGCCTCAATATTGCCGTCGAGGCTCGGGTCACGGGGAACAGGTTCAGATATGTATGAAGTTAGACTTGCTCGTGAACAGTATTAGAGGTGCGTCGTTCAGTCGTAATAAAATCTGACTGAAATTCCATGATTGCCAGAGCTGTTATGTATCGTGAGCGCACTCGCATGCAGGACCCGCGCCTGATCTTGCCCGATCTCCCCAGTGCAACCTCTCGAGATAACTCGTCAGGCTTGGGAACAGAAGACCTGAGCATTGAAACGGCAAATGACTGTCTGGCATCATGCTGTGTACTTCTTCTACTTGAGTATAACCCTGTCTAGTTCTCATTTGCTGGCTGTCACGATGATCAAACGACCGCCGATACAACGCAGAGCGGAACGGTTGTTGGAACTATTAGCCACGCAAGGAACTCTTGCCAACTTCTTGCTGTATCAAGTGCGGCCAACGCTGCATTTCTGAGGACGCTCGGCATGGTGCATTGACGTGCTGATGATCTGCTATGCATGATCGTGCTGTGATGTTCGTTCACAATATATGTGCTGGACTGATTTATTGCTCTACGTGCGATGCTACATATGCCAAGCTTCCAACGAGCATGAGGACCGTCGATTCGGGCATAAAGTTCATATCGAAAATGGCATACAGCGAAAACACGACGGTTATTGCAACCTTCAATTTTGAAGCGATTGACTCAAATGCGCCTCTCATACTATAAATTCCCTAAGCTACTTCAACGTCAAGCTTTCCGTTTAGCTGGATCCTGCCTAATATCCGATAAGTTATGCATTGACCGGCACTGCCTTGTGTGATTCAGAGGTCTGAGTTTGAAATGCACACTCCGCTTGTGATGTGCTGGTGCACTTCAACTTATAACCTCCATCTCCCACCAATCTACTACACAACTAATTCAACATGGAAGAAGAAGTAGCCGCCCTCGTATGTTCAATCTCATTGTAGTTCTTGACCCCGTACAAAACGCTCAATTTCCTCACGTTGTCAGGTTATCGATAATGGATCCGGAATGTGCAAGGCTGGCTGTAAGTTTCTCTTCGATCTACGTGTTTCACCGTCTGATAAGCATCTTCGTAGTTGCTGGTAATTCAAGGCTATTCATGGGGTATAATGATACGAACTGATCCCGTCTCATTAGGTGACGATGCTCCCCGCGCCGTCTTCCCGTACGTTTTAGATCGTATATCATTACTGATGATCCAGCACTCACACAGACTTACAGCTCCATAGTTGGTCGCCCTCGTCACCAGGGTGTCATGGTTGGCATGGGTCAGAAGGACTCTTATGTCGGGTAAGCTTCGGCTATCTCATTTGAGCTTTCACCTAATTTAACTCGCGCAGTGACGAGGCTCAGTCCAAACGTGGTATCTTGACCCTAAAGTACCCCATCGAGCACGGTATTGTCACGAACTGGGATGACATGGAGAAGATCTGGCATCATACATTCTATAACGAGCTTCGTGTGGCCCCGGAGGAGCATCCCGTCTTACTGACCGAGGCTCCCCTCAACCCCAAAGCTAACCGCGAAAAGATGACCCAAATCATGTTCGAGACATTTAATGCACCTGCATTCTATGTCGCCATTCAAGCCGTCTTGTCGTTGTACGCGTCCGGTCGCACCACCGGTATCGTCATGGACTCCGGTGACGGTGTCACCCACACGGTTCCTATCTACGAAGGTTTTGCTCTGCCTCATGCTATTCTCCGTCTCGACCTTGCTGGTCGTGATCTTACCGACTATCTGATCAAAAATTTGATTGAGCGCGGCTACTCATTCACGACGACCGCTGAGCGTGAAATCGTCCGTGACATCAAGGAGAAGTTGTGCTACGTTGCCCTCGATTTCGAGCAGGAGATGCAGACTGCCGCTCAGTCATCGGCACTTGAGAAGAGCTATGAGCTGCCTGATGGTCAAGTCATCACCATCGGTAACGAGCGGTAAGTTGATTTTGCCCTGATTATTGCATTGTCTTAACTTATAAAATCACAAGATTCCGTGCACCCGAGGCTCTCTTCCAGCCTGCATTCCTTGGTCTCGAAGCTGCTGGTATCCATGAGACTACGTAAGAACTCATTTACAAGAAACGTAGTGTGATTTACCCCCGTCCTAGGTACAACTCGATCTTCAAGTGCGATCTTGATATCCGTCGCGACTTGTATGGTAACGTTGTGCTGTCGGGTGGTACTACTATGTTCCCTGGTATTGCCGACCGTATGCAGAAGGAGTTGACGTCACTCTCGCCTTCGAGCATGAAGGTTCGTGTCAACATTTTGTGTACAGTCGTTATTCTCATTCGTCGCCGCTTATAGGTCAAGATCGTCGCTCCTCCTGAGCGGAAATACTCCGTCTGGATCGGTGGCTCTATCTTGGCTTCGTTGTCCACTTTCCAGAACTTGTGGTGTTCAAAGCAGGAATACGACGAGTCAGGTCCTGGTATCGTTCATCGCAGTACGTGTCTCTCATCTCATGATTCTACTTGTTCTCAATTACCCCCGCAACAGAGTGCTTCTAAATGTAATGAAAGAAGTAACCACGTATACGATGTACTAGGACGACATTGTTATTGAATCCCAGTGACACTTTGATATTTCAATGGCCGGAGGAGTTCTATGGGTAGATGGAGGAAAATTCTTATGTTAAACTGTTTGTCTTCCCTGCAGACGAATGTCAATTTAGTAATGAACGTTGATCGTGATTTGAATGACGTATACCAAGTTGGATCAGGAGTGCACTGCTCCGAAATATTTGTTTGATCACTTTGAAGCAGACATTTCTGATAAACTTTTAATAATGAGTATCTTTTAACAAGCCGTAGTCTGGGCCTCGGCGATTATTCTGACTGAATCCCGCTGCACAAAGCGGACGTGAACAGAAAGAATGTATGCATTGAAAGTCCCTAGACGACAACGACATACATAGTGAGTAATGACCCAATTTATCGCTCCTTCTTGGTTTCTGACAGTTTCTTCTCCTCCGCTTCCTTGAACGATTGCTTGTCTTCCATCAAAGAAACGACGATGTACGCAATGAGGACTATGTTCGCCGCACATATGGCGGTGATCGCAGCATAGTTGGAGTTGCCTTGAAGAAAACATCAGTACAAACTCGTGATTGCATCCTGTAGTATACGTACCAGACCAAACATATTTTTCAGAGAAGAAGTACGATGAGATTGGTAGGATGGCAAGAGTTGCAGCGAAAAAGAGGAGTTTCATGAGCGCCGCCCTTTGATGACATCACCAATAGGTTTCCGGGATACGACGAGTGAGTGATATTTTCATCTGTGCTATCTTATGAAGACAAACCTGGAGGCCGCCTGCTCTGAGGCTTTTGCTGCTGCGACCTGATCACTCATGCCCAGTCGAAAATGGATCAAGGGTATGTTCGAGTTCGGATGGCAGCTTCAAAGCGTATGTAAGCAATTCGGACTTCACTTACTTATATAAATTGACTCAGCAACTTGTCGTCAACTCGGATGCATCATGCACCAGTATCCTACATAATCAAGTAACTCGAGTTCATCGCTACTATCACTTGTGTCCTTTGATATGCTGCTATTCTCATTGAGATCCAATGTGCATTTACTGCATATCAAAGGTGAAACTTTGTTGTAACAGACCTGATGCTCTCTCGCAGGCGATTAATCTTCGACACTGTGCACAAGGAATTCACAGTTTTTTTCCAAACGACGCACGACGTAATCGTCTAGCAAACATTCTATCAATGCTCGCAGCATACGGAGGCCACGCGGAATTGACGAACGAACGTTTGCAACGGAACAACGATCCCAACAGGGTTCGATGATCTCGGATAATATAAGATCGAGGCGAGTGTGTCCAAGTTCCGCGATGAACATGTCTGTATGTTGACCACAAGGGGCGCACACCCGAGGATTGGTAACGCGCTGGGTGCAAATGCGGTGGCATCGGTGCTGATATGCTGGTGCACGTCCTGAGAAGTCTCTTGCGCGGCTAGGGAGAACCTTGACATAGACAACCCTCCGTTGCTCGTTGAAATTGATTGCAGGAGTCTCAAAGACATTGTATGTGAAAATAAAGTAAGCGTCGGCACAAACACCTTATATACAGTTTTCAGCAACAGACGCATGAAACAATCTTGTTTTCGCTTCAGCATCCCTTCCATTTTTGTTGTGAGCTAGACTGGAGACTAGTTCGGTTATAACTAGCTCGTCTATAGACGGGCTGGTCACCAGTCTAGTTGTCAGCACTCAGCTCCGTTGTGACATCGTGGCGCCCTTTGAAATTACAGTAGCTTTATCAAAGGTTTTTCTCAGAACTTGTCGCGTCATTTTCTCACAGGCTTTCACTGCTTCACTGCTCATAATTTCAAGTACGTGCTCATTGATCAACCTTATCTGGTACTCAGATTCCAGCAGTAGGGCATCCTGTCTGATCACGAGGGGGCCATCAAACTTCGCTAGGCTGCACTATGCCTCTGTCCCTCCTGGTCGTTTTGATCCAATCGTGTTTCTCCACAATCTTGCCAGCACCCTTCGAGACTGATTCGAGCAACGGGGCATCCCGTCTGACATGGGTGAAGCATTTACGCCATGTCCGAAACTTCCCCGCCTATCTCACGTATCCTCTCATCATGATCTTAGTCGGTCTCCTCTGCTGAGGAGATGAACCATGACACTATTGCTTGCCCGCCAGGCCGCATCGAAATTTCTACATCAGCATGTCACTCTTTTGTCGTCTTCCTCACGCCATTTCGACCCCCTCAGGGAAGCCATTTTCTTGCCTGGCTACGAATGCTTTCTCATGCAGTGGTTATTGCGGCGCCTTGACCATTCCTGTATAACTGGCGAAGCAATGCCGTACGGTATTCTGGACCCGGTTGGCACGTTTCTGCATACCACACGATAAACTTCTCGTCTCGTCTCGCGTGGCACTGACGCTGCCTTAGCGGAAGAGTTCGAGCAGCTAAGCTTCGCCTTCGTACTGACGTTTTCGATCAGACCAGTCCCCGCAAATCTGATGACTGATTATGCAATGAGATGATGCCGTCTCACCTATCTGCATGTACAACAGTCTAGGGAGCATTTGATCCATTACGGAATCAACGGCTTCACCTGGCCTGTCACAGAATGTCGAATCGACAACAACCATTTGAGTATTTGCGATGCGCGGTGCGCCTTGGATAATCGTGGACATCATCTGATCTCACTGGCAGAATCTTGATTTTGTATTCTTATTCGCATGCCACATTATCGTGGGCAGTGAGAAGAATTCCAGTGAGTTGATCCATCTCGCTACGGCTACGCAATCCTCCAAATTTCGCAATGTGTTTGATTCCATATGACCTGTTGACGACAGCAGATTGTGCGACAACTCAAATGATGACTCGGGGGAATTGAACTGCACATGGGCTGTGGTAGTGTCGCACAAGGCTGTGAAACAGTATTTGAAATGCCAGTGGTGGGCCATTGGCTGGCCAGGAAAGAAGACATGGCAGTTGGCAATGTCATGTCCATGGCTATGGCTTTTACCACGCGACAGATGGACGCTGCGCTGATTGGATCGAAGCGGATTACACCGTACTGCACATCATATCATCGAAACTTTCAAGTTGCTCATCCTCTTCACCTTTTGCATCCAATTCGACAAGCTCGTAAAACTCCAGCTCATCATCGAGGGATTTCATGCCTATCTTCTCTGTCGACACTCCTGACTACATCACGATGTTGACTCATCCTGGAGTACCTCCTCGTTGCCTGGATCGAAAACAGAACTGCATTTGCGCCATTCGACGAAATCTCAGCAGAAAAAGAATTAGTGAGAAACGCGCAAGCGCGGGCAACTGTACTGCATCAGCAATTTGTGGAAGTCCAATATCTCAATACATTTGAAAGCCACTGCATCCCATGCATCAACCTTTCGTTCCATCCAAACCGTTCGTTGTGGACAGACAATTTCCTCTGCGAGCCGCGTACGCAGCTATATCCAACGGCTATCAGGGATTGACACTAGCACGGACCGTCTTGGACCTGCGGACGGATCCATTTGCTCACGGTCAATTGTATACGGCGTTGTCGAGGGTGAGAACGTGAAGAGACACGCTGTCTTTTTGCGGAGATAAACAAGGGACAAGACTGCCAATGTTGTATTTCCTGGCTTGCTACTATAAAGCCAACCAGAGGGGTGTCCTTGTAAGAAAAAAATGCAGGCAGCGAGCTTGTACCATAGGGCATGATTAGGATACAACAACTGGGAATGTAACATTAGAATTATCGTGAAGACATGATTTACATAAATAACTGAGATATAGTTGGGACAATGGGGGAATGAAAGAGATCAGGATCACGAAAAAATGCAATAAAATAGCGATTCGAGCCTCAAACTAGACACCTATGTGAACAAATACGATCTGCTGTTCCAGTGGAATATTATTGCGCCGTAATTTCCTCACAGCCTTGTGCAACGCCACTGCAGCCCGCGTGCAATCTAATCTCCCTGAATCATCGATCAACTTGTCGTAAAAAGCAGACACAACCTGCCGTGCAGCCTCGTCATCAACAGACCACATAGATCCAATCACACTGCGAAATCCGGAGAACTGCATCGCCGCGGCGAGATGGATCGACTCGTCGGGACTCTTCTCGTCGCCCACGGTAGTGTGGCAAGCCGATAAGAATGCAAACTCCGGGTTCTGCCAGTTCGATCGGATGATGTCCTTTATCATCAACGGCCCATCACGCATTGCGAAGGAAGATTCAAATGGTCGTTGTCGATTCGGCATTCCGTGGCAGGCTAGGTGAAGCCACTGGTTATGGTTTAGTGCATCGAGGACACCCTGCACTGTTGCATCGCTGTCCTCGAGCGATGTGAAGGACGGCACGATAGGCACGAGACGCTGAGCTATGGCGGCTAATTCAGGAGCGACGCATCGCAGTTCCTTCCCTCTGTCCGGGTTTCCTTGACCAATTGCAACAAAATATTGAGTAGATGCATATTGAGAGATACGCTGTCTCGCACGAACGAGCGTTGCCAAAGTGGAGGTATAAGAGGAGATGTAGATATCTGACAAGTTATCTCTCTCCCTCTCATAGGGTCCTGCTGCATGTAGAGGAAGCAAAGTAAATTCAGCAGTGGGACACCACCAGATTACGCGAGCCAGGGCAAACATTTGACTTCCTGAGGGCTTGGACTACGGGGTCAACGATATCATACCAAAGCTTGCGGAGGATGCCCACAAGCTTGTTCTGATGATCGGAAGAACCAAATTGCTCTGCGACGGACTGAAAGTCAGAGGACAATTCGGAAGACTTCAGCCTGCGTGACATCGGTCGGAAGGTGGACAGGATTTTGGTTACTTAGGACAATCAAGGCGTCGCAGCTGTACTGGCTAGCATTGACGATTATGACGGGCCCTTCTTCAGCGGCCTTCTGTAGGTCTGAGAACAGGGGAGGCAGGAGAAATCGAGATAAGTCAGGGAGCATACGGATGTGGGAGACAACATCGTTCCATTGGATGGTCACCTGACGGATTTGTGGAGACTGATCTTCAGTAGATTGATCAAATGCGCTACGAGGCGAAGCTCAGCTGCTTGAACTCTTCCGCCAAGGCTCCGCCGGTGTCACCGGGAAGGGAAAGTCCATCAAACGGCGAGCTTAAGCGTGTCAACTGAGTCCAGAACACTGCACGACCTTGCTCCAGCAATTCCACAGCAGTTGTCAGCGCACCATGACGAACGCTGCACGAGAAAGCGTCCACAGCAAGGGACGCCGTAGCCATCTCACGACATCGAAATGACGTGACGAAGACAACAAAAGAGTGACATGCTGATCCAGGATTCTCGATGCAGTTTGATATGCGAGCAATGCAGAACTATGGTTTGTCTCTTCAGCAGCGGTAGCCCATGACTTGGCAGCAGTAAGATCCGCACGAGAGACTGCATGAGATATGTATGGGAGTTGCAAGAACAGGCTAAATGATTCATCAAGGTCAGACGGGACGCCCCGCTGGCTGAATCTGTCTTTAAGGCCGACAGCGAGATTGTTGAGAGATTTTGATCGATCAGAATGACCAGGGGGACGAAGGAGTAGTGCAGCCCGATGTAGCTCGATGCGCTCATCGAGGTCAGAAGGGACGCCCCGCTGCCTGAACCTGTCTCCAAGGCTGAGAGCGAGATTGTTGACAGACTGTGATCGATCAGGTGACCGGGGGGACATCTCAGGTCGCTCGACAATTTTCCACGTCGCCTGCATGCTATGATACCACAGTTAAGTTATACGAAGACTGTCAGGAGTACAGGGTGGATGAAGCCAAACAATACAAGTGGGCGAAGACGACGAATACTGTTGAATTGTCGCCTTTCATTAGCACAGCATCCGGGCAGATAAGTTTGAATCGCAATGCATACGCACATTAGTGGAAATTCGAGGAATCAAGTAGTAGAAACCTGTGAGAGTGGCTCGAGTTGGCGTTTGGAGGTTGAAAACATTCATACCTGCCGGTAGCACGTCTATGGCGTGTGCACAAAAGGAAATGAAATACCGAGCGCTGGTCAATTACGCCAGCTTCCACGTATCCACTGCGGTCGACAGTCACCAATCCACTACAGTATCCAGACGAATCGAAGCTAACGAGCTCTGCGTCTGTCAATATGGAAGTCAAAGTGTCGTAGGCTTGAGGCTGCCTAGTGCAACATGTGGGGTATGGTTTGATCATGATTCAGAATTTTACACTTTTTGTGGAGAACGCTATAATGAATATTAGCCCTAGCGACCATGGCGGCCGACGTTGGTCGTGTTTCTGTGTCTTCGTCAGACTTTATCAGGAAGGAGTTGGACTTGTGCCAATTGGAAGGTGCCGCTCAATTTTTAAATGTCGTCAAGCCGCCTAATTATACATAATCTGAGGGACCCACCCTCTAAGCTCTCGCCATGTATATTTAAAGTTCGTACTCTTGCATTCCCTCCCAAGCATTTATCACAACTCCTTATACGAGCCTCTAGCGCCCTTCCTATCACTCCCGCTGCCATCACCTTGTCAACTCTTCCCTACCCCTTTCTTGCCACCACCCGCATCTACACCCAAGACAGTAGTCGAAGGCGCCAACACATCCCTTGTCACGTTGCACATCCACATGCAAGTCGATGACGCATGAACTAGAGTGCAGCGGCGTAACTTATGCAGCAGGCGCGTGACAGACCCACCTTCCTTAGCTGCTGATGCTGAGAAGAGAAAAGAGTCAGGTCTTCCATGACCAACTCAATCGCGTTTCAAAAGAATTGGTTCGTTTCTTCAACGTCATTCTTAATGCCACCTGACTCTCGGTTGTTTGTAGGCGACCGGCAAAGCCGGTCCCTCGTTTGCTTTGTACAGTCTTGAGAAATAGTCCTCACACAAGCTTTCGGACGAAGAAGTAGCCTATCACTTCGCCTGAATTGATTGGGTCAACTCTTGGAGGTGCTGCTCAATTTTTTAATGACGTAGGCAAGTTACATATATACACAGACCTCTCGACAGTGCGGCTATGTACATCTCCAAATTTTGCAATGTGATTAGTTCCATGTGATCTGTTGACGACGGCAGATTGTGCGATAACCCAAATGATGGCTCGGGGGAATTGAGCTGCACATGGGCTGCGGTAGTGTCGCACATTGAAGGCTGTGAAATCGTTGCGCAAGAAGATTCCAATGAAACAGCGGATCGCATTTGCGTTTAGTTTGAGCGTCGTAAACCATATTTCACATTTTCTGTAATCCTGTTAGTTAACATTTCTGTATGATAGGATTTTTGACATTGCATTGTGTGCTAATACTGCTGTATACATCAATTATTAATAGTGCGTAGTTACAAAGCTAATTGTATTCGTGCGCACTGTGCATGGCTAGTATCAAAATATACTTAGTATTTTAACACATGAAACTGATACAAGCGAACTGGTACAACATCACATCAGGATACCGCAATCGTCGCATAAGGAAAACAAGATCCTCTGCAACTTCACATCCAAAAACAGAATCCAAACCAGCCTACCAGTGGT
>NW_024539006.1:0-15176 GCF_016647635.1 Suillus subaureus | reverse complement strand
AGTGCGAGCGCACACTGGCACCACTGGAAGTGAGTACTGAGTCCACGGGCGAATTGCTTCCGTGCCCGGATTCCGTCCTGTCAGACAAGCCCTATCAATTCCCTGTGAACCGCACCAACGGTTTCTACCCCAGGTCATTATAATGGCCCTGCGTCCAAGTAAGTCGGGTTCAGTATCGTATGTACTCAGTTCCTCTCGTGGTTTATACTAGTAGTAAAAGGTGCTACATGTAAGGTACGTACGCGATGACCAAAGTCATATCAACTTCTTTGATTATTCGCTTGGTTGACTTTTCCTTTGACTTGCCTCGACCCCTCCCTGTTTTTTTTTTGCTCGTCGCTGTATCACTTCTACGACTTCAATACCCTAGTAACGCCGGTCATCCTTCATCCGTACGCTCTTTAGCTATACCCCAAAAACAACAATTTCAGCCACCCGAACCTCATCTGACATTCAGTATAATTCCCAATGCTAGCCTTGTTCTTGATCTTCCTCCTTTCTGCGATCCTTCCTTTCACCATTGGCGGTACTCATGGCCATAACAAACGCGGACCATCAAGAACTAGCTCAGCGGGCGCGAGGCGACGCGGGCATCCACAAACGCGCTTTCGACAACGCACGTTTCACTTTTTATGACGTTGGTTGTGAGTGAACTTGAACCGAAGAATCACTCGTTGAGTTATGTAGCTGATTTAAATCCAAGGGGTGCTTGTGGGCAGTACAGCTCTCCTGGCGATTTCGTATGTGCCAGCCACAATAATTACTTACCATAGTGTTTCCGATACTCATTTGAACAAGATTGTCGCCCTGAAACGTCGCCCAATATGGCGGAGGTTTCCCTGGTCCGCAGTGCTTCAAGTCCATCACCATCTCTTATGGGGGAAAAACCGCCCAGGCCACCATTATGGACGAAGTGAGCCTGACGACGCGTTATTATCTCTCCCACTGACACGCTTTTCTCTAGTGTATGGGGTGCCCATACGGCGGGCTTGATTTCTCTGCGGGCCTTTTCAGTTACTTCGCTTCTGAAGCTGAAGGCGTCCTTTACGGATCGTGGTGGTTCGATGATGGCGCCGGCGAGCCAGCACCATCCACGAGCTCCGCATGGACGCCTACGTCAACCCCTGATTGGTCTACGCCTACCCTACACCAACACACCAGCACCACCCCGCTAACACGCCCTCCACCACATCTACGGCTGAAACCAGTACCACATCTGAGACCGCAACCAGCACCCCTTCTACAACCGCGACCAGCACTGTTTCTGAAACTGCCACTAGCACCCCTTCTACAACCAGCACCACCACTACTGCTACTGTTACGTACCTTCAAACTCGACGTGTCGACCTATGAGATTGACATACCACTTTCACTATGGCACACCTATACCCGTATCCATACCCGACGCTTCGCACCCAGAAAACCTTGAAGCCATCAGCGAAGCCCTCATCAACGTTGGTATATTGATCTCAAGTCAGCTGGGCAATTAGGCTACTTTTGGCAAAGGCTGTTCTTTCTCGTCAGTGTTTATGTATTGGGTGGGAGTTCCACCAATCTTAGCCTCGTCGGGTATGTAGCATCTGTTCTTAATACGTGACTGAGGCTGCCGTAATGATTCTGAATTCGTAGGCGATGAGGTGATGACATACATTCATGTGAAACCACTCAGTTCATTTGTGACCAAACTTAATTTTGCATTCGTACAACAATAATATTATACATGATTTTCGTTCTTCTTTCATTTCTTTTCTCCGCCGTCAGAAAAAGTTGTACTCCTTCCCAAGTGGTAATCTACTCGCAGGTTCTATATCAGCCAATACGCCATCCGCCCTCACCTCATAGTTTTCTGGATCAACAGACATCTTCGGCAGCGCATCGTTCCACTTCATATCTCTCTTGGTTACATTCCTACAGTTAATAACAGCCTCTGCTCGCTTGGCAAGTCCATATGAAGCGATAGTACCAGTCTGGATCGAGATTCGGGAGACAAACGCGACCGAGTTGAGCGCGGCTGCAGGGGGGAAGGATCCCCACATTGGTCTACCATAGGTCGGCTGTACGGTCGGAATTGAACCGTTTGCATCGCCCATCTAGTAAAGACATCAGCAGTATTATCTGAAAGGCTCTGTGAATTCTACCTGAGCCCAAGCAATTACTCCTGATTTTAACACCATTTCAGGTTTAGCACCAAAGTTTTCGGGCTTCCAAAGGACAAGGTCGGCGAGCTTTCCTACCTCTACTGAGCCGACGAGATGACTAATACCGTGCGTGATCGCCCTAAATAACTATCAGTCCGCAACTGCTCGAGATGACAAAAAAAAAACTAACGGGTTAATCGTATACTTTGCTATATATCTCTTGACGCGTCCATTATCTTTCTCGTTTGTATCATTTAGCTCAGTTAGTGGACCTTTGAAGTCCTTGAGCTTGCTCGCGGTACGCCATGTCCTGGTGGTGACTTCTCCGACACGCCCCATAGCCTGAGAATCAGAGCTGATCATGGATATCGCACCGGTATCGTGCAGAACGTCTTCTGCTGCTACCGTCTCTGCTCGGATGCGAGACTCTGCGAATGCTATGTCCTCGGGAATCGATTTGTCAAGGTGGTGACAGACCATCAGCATCTACTATGTGTTTAGAAAGGTAGAGATAATCAACGTGTGTAGATGGCTCACGTCGAGGTGTTCGTCTAGGGTATTCTTAGCGTAAGGCCGTGTAGGGTTGGTAGATGAGGGAAGAACATTTTCCAAACCGCAAACGACGATGATATCTGGGGCGTGACCACCACCTAGTTTCACGATGAGTGGGTATAATAGGGAGCTAAAAGAAACAAAAGCACACCGGCGCCTTCCGTGTGATATGTATGTATAGTGCGACCGCCAAATGCCTTGATCGTACCTGCGTTCCATCAGCATCCGAAAGACCGATGAATGGCACACCTCTTACTCTCCACAAATCCACTCTCATTGAGAGTATCCGTATGGATGTTGACCTGAACATCAAACTCATCACCAACATCCAAGGCGTTCGAAATCACAGCTGGAGTAGAACCCCAGTCCTCGTGTAATTTCAAGCCTCCTGCACCTGCGCGAACGATATCCTCCAATGCATGTCTTCCCGTGTCATTCCCCTTCCCGGTAAACAAGAAGTTCATCGGGAGCCCATCTGTTGCCACAAGCATCGTCTTCAAGTAGAATGGGCTAGGTGTGCACGTCGTTGCATTCGTCCCAGCGCTCGGACCCGTCCCGCCCCCGATCATCGTTGTTGTACCTGCTGCGAGCGCTTCGGTGACTTGTTGAGGACAAATATAATGTACATGTGCATCAATAGTGCCCGCAGTCACGATGAGCTTCTCGCCAGCAATGACCTCAGTTGAGGAGTTGATGTGCATATTAGCGGTAACATTGCTCATGACGTCGGGGTTTCCGGCTTTGCCTATGCCGACGATCTTGCCTTCCTTTACTCCGATGTCTGCCTGCGAGGGTGTGCAGTACATGAAAGTTGGTGGAGAGTATGAATTACCTTGTATATCCCAGTCCAGTCAATGATGACTGCATTGGTGATGACGAGGTCTAGGCAAGGGCCCTCGAGGTACTTGTAACTGGTTTTCTGGCCCATGCCCTCTCGGATAGACTTGCCTGCAGCTAGTGATGAAAATTGGGGAATGCACGAAAAATTATCACCGACCTCCGCCGAATTTGACTTCATCGCCATAACAGGCCTGTGCTAAATATGAGCCCGCACAAAAAACATGATCATACTAATGTAACAAACCGCATCGCTCTCAATCTCAACCCATAAGCTAGTATCACCAAGCCTAACACGATCACCGACCGTGGGCCCATACATGGAGATGTACTCCTCGCGGCCAATAGTGGTGTCCTCGCGCACCTCGAGCGCACCAGGATCTGGACAGTGTCTGAAAGCATTTAATAGTAACCCTTGCTCAATATAGGCGCCCTTCTTCAGATCATCCTTCATGGAAGTGACAATCAAGTTGCCACCAGTTATGACTTTCTTGCCCCCAATAGCACATAGTGTGACGGTCTTGGAGTCGCCGGGCTCGAAGCGAACAGCAGTGCCAGCGGGAATATCAAGACGCATCCCGTTAGCTTTAATGCGATCAAATTCTAACGCGCCATTGGTTTCGGTGAAATGGTAATGAGACCCAACCTTTCGAGGAAATGAGGGATCGGATGACAAATTAGGGAAGCCACGAACCTGGATAGGACGGTCGCCGTAGTTGGTTACCTTCAACTTAATGCGTTCACGTCCTTTATTGATAGTAATCCTCTCTTTTTTGGCGATGATAGCTCCTGGAAGACTTCCACGGGAGATAATTGTAGTCTCCACAGCTGGGAATTTGTCTTGTGAAGGTAAAGGGAGGAACGATCCATAGAGTGCTGCATCTAGGTTACCATGATCCGTGCAGATGGGATCATGGACAGTCACTAGGAATACGCTTCAAGTGGGCGTCAGTTGAGGTGATGACGCACGGACATGCAACTCACCCATCTGGGAACGTTCCTTCTACCTGTATCTCGTGTAGCCGGGCAGGAACGCCCGGTAAGACATGCGTTCTCCCCAATAAGGTTTTCCCGTGCTGCATCAACTCAGCCACAGAATGCTGTCCATCACGTATAGATTCCTGCAATTGAGAGGCGATCAAAGCGATGGCTTCGTTGATATTGAGCTGTAGACCTCTAGCGAGGCGTTTTTGGGCTAGAAAACCGGCCTGATAAGTGAAATAGATAAGAATGTTCCATCAGTCAAGACTGGGGAATACCTGGTGTAAGAATAACTTCTCATGCTCTCTTGGCAAGATATACATTCTGAATTCTACCCCACAGCTTAAAAATATGGCTTCCCTGTACGAAAGCTGTACGGAATATTTGCTCGATGAGGTACGGGTTCAAGCTCAAGAACTGGCGTTAACTTCCGGCGATCAGAGCCGGATCCGGGAAGCTGCTTCTAGAATTAATTCGAATTCTCATTTTTGTTTCTCGCGTCACTTCAAAGTTAACGTTCAGACTTGACTGAGTCGAACGAAGTTCTCTTCTTCCTACTACTAGTCGATAACCACCTCTTCGGCTCATCGACGCTTTCATCATTCCGAATATATCTCCTTGCTTCACCAGACAGTCGTATGATACTTTGGTTGACATACGCCACAACCAGAACAATGTTCGTCTTGACGAGGGCGATGGCAATCTGTGCGCATCAATTAACATCACTATCACTATCTTGGGACCTTTGTTCTAGCCATGACGAAATGAATCGTGTTCTAGATTCCGAGTCTCGACTCGTTCTAGCATTGCGCAATGGATATGGGAGAATGCTGACTTGGACCTGAGTCTGCGACATTATTGTTTCATATTGACTTTAGGCTAATGGAGTGAACAAATTATGGAAGATAGCGGGTATTATTTAATTTTCAGGTAAGTCCATATGTAGACATTACACGTTGTGGATCTTGATCTGGCTCCGTCATCATTCTGATCATATCTGAACCTAGTCATCACTGTATTCTTGCTCGGCACTGCTTTTGTCTCGGCCACAATCCACAAATCTCATATGAATCCCTTTGTCCTGTGCCACCGGATCCATAACTTTCCTTCCCTTACTTATGTCTACCCTTAAAGTCATTACGACTTCTTCCACAGCCAACACTCGCAAACGCACTTCGTCCTTCTCTCAGCCTTATCCATCGCAGTCTTCACGCATGTCTCTTCGTCGCACTGCTTCTTTTCTCTCCTTGTCGGACTATGACGGTGACGAGGATGTCTCGTTACAGTCTGGCCCCCTTTCATACTCGATTTACGCAAAGACCCAACCCCCTGTCGTTCCCTACAATCGTACTCTGTACCACTACAAGGAGCAGCGTGAACGGCGTAAAGCAGCCCTCAGCCGCAGCCGTCCCGAATTTACCATTGCTCCACCCTCCACCAAGCAGCTCGCTAAACTCACTCTTCAATCACCAAAATCTCGCCCGCCACACAACCAAACAGCAGGGCTGCGGACCTCTTCCCCCTTATCACCGACCCAGAAACTTCTTCCGCCCCGCGCTTCTTTCCCTCGTTCGAAACCCGAGCCGGACTTGTACCGCATCGCAATCAGAACACGTATGCGGTGCTCCCCTGAAGGCGCGAAGATTCTTCGTATGGGTCCTCGCATGGCTGTGTCTATTTTAGCCGCTACTCGGGACCTCGAGATGCTTGTGTCAACACAGGAGAGTGAGTAGTCTAAGCGCTTGGTGCCACCTTGTCTAACGTTCCTCAGTGAACTTCAGTGATGACTGGGAAATGCTCGACTGCAGTGCGTGATGCAACCCTGATGCCAAGATGCGAGATTCGCATCACGCTCTCACAAATGATCTGACGATCTGGGACGACCTGAAACGATTCAGATCTGTACGGGAGCAATCACATGAATTTATTGAATTTTTACGAGGGGTCTTCATTCATTCGTTCACTTCGTCTGTCTAATATGCCGGAAGATCATTGGACTTTTAGTATGAGCTGTTGTACCAATACTTAGTTATTTTCACGTGTTCCCTTCGACCCACATACCCCACACGACCAAGTTGTATTCCATCACTCATCCATTATTTACTTCTCATGATCATACACACTCCTTAGCACGAATTTTCGTTTCCAGAAACAGAGATATCATTTTTTGGGCTGTGTTACCCGTTCCACGATCGCGATCCGACATGTTTTGACTCGATCATACATCACCATGACTCGTTACCTCGATACTTGACGACTACATAAAAAGTAAATAAGCCGGGGCCAGACACGCCTCATCTGGATGAGTACATGATCCGTCTATTCGTCAAGGTTCCTGGATGATACACAATACAAAGGGTATACACCTCCCAGAAGGCAAACGACTAACTGATCCTGACTCTCCAAGAACAAACGCGCGTCGTCATGACCGCGAACTGAACTTTGCAAATAAGACCATGAGGGCCAGGGCCCAATACTCGAACTGTTCCTTGGATACAAACAACAACGCCTGAGAAAGTACGGCTTTGATTATCTGCGCGGACATCCCCTGTTCAATCTGGTCAGCGTCAAATAGCGAGTATTAGATTGGTAATATCGACCTGATACCACCCGACAAATCCTTCTTTCCTCAGGACCCTGAGGAGGAGGCTGACGGCACCGGCTTGCTTTGCTTTGGGTTTGGTATTTCCAATTTGGCCACCAGGTAGACCCTCACTCTCTGACGCATCCTTATCAGTAGAACGGGCCTGAATTCTAACCTTGGCCATAATATAAGGATATGTTACCTAGGAAGCGATGTCAGGAGACGTCACCCAGCCACCCAACTATGTATCAAGCTCACAATGGTGGCGAGCGTCTTGCTAAACGCCCCGAGCAAAAACGACGTTCCTGGAGTCAATTTACCATTTGCAGAACTTGCGAGCAACAACAAACTCTTGAGACGCTCGTAAACACCGTACGTGATGGCAGGGTTCACAGTCAGGACCATGCCGGGCTTAATGCCTAGCCACAGCCCTGTGACGCCATCCTCGCGAATAATCTCACGAGCGACAGCTAATAAAGACTCATCCGTTGGTCCCTCATCTTTGGAAGACTGTGAGGACGCCCGGACAGAACGTCCGACTTGTTGTCTGGTTGCGATAACCGATACGGGAATCGTGAAAATCTGGGATAGCGCGCCTGCAGCTGCACCGAGGGAGAGTTCAGCAGCTGTGGATAGTGCAGGAGTTTTTGAACCAGGAGGCAGCTTCAAACTCATGCGCTTGATGTATGATGAGCGTATGAATGAGTAGAAGAAAAAGTAGGCATATTCTTGGGGTATTCAGCTCGATGGGGGAATGTAAAAGAGGTGATTGAAGACACACGCATCGAGAAAGTGTTGAGCATCGTTGCAGCAAAGCCTCTGTACCACCCATTAATTCCCTCTTGTTTGAATATTTCGAGCAGCAACGACAGCATGCTTAGGTCGTCCTTGCGCTTTCCTCGTGCAGCCGATGAGGTTACCTGTATCCTGGTCTTAGCACTACGATAAGATTAGAAACGTATCTCATGAAATGCGATCGCCGACGCACACATCAAGAGGATACACCACACTATTGATGAGTCAGGACAGCTGGTGCGTGGGTAGTCGAGCAGTACTCACGCATTACTGAAGCAAGCTCCAAGGGCACCAGCCAACGCAGATGCAAAAGGCGTTAGTTGCTGCGCCTGCTTCGCTGATTGGGACTGTGTTGACATAATGGAAATGTGCAACTGAGATATATCAACCTTGTGTGGAGACTACAAAAGAGCTCGGAATTACCGGTCCCAGTACCGGCTAAAATGCCGATTGCATATGAATTCCAAAATAGGGCGCTACTTGACCCCAAAATGGAAGGCTGAAGCTTTCAAAGCTAATACGGACAAATAAGGATGCTGTTTTACACCTGCGATCATGACTGGGGTGCACAACCACGTCAATTTCCCAGGAGAACTCGCGATCGGTCCTTTGCTTCCACGTGAAACTTACTCTACATGCGATTTTGGGGATAAACAACAACTTGTCTTTGGTGCTGAGGCACAGCGGGAAGGGATCGAGACTTATGGGATCGCAGGTCGCGTTTGGTGACTAGATATTGCTTTGATGTTTCCGTTCCCTCGCTCTGAGCGTGATGTCATGTAGGGAAGCAGCATATCTTGTGACCAGCTACATCGACAATCCTTGTACTTGGGAGTTTGACCCGCCCTTGATCGATAAGCATCTATCTGGGCACAAACGAATTTTTCTCGAGCTCGGTTCTGGCACGGGCATCGTTGCAGCGAAAATAGCTCAAGCAGCTGCTTTGTCCGGGCGAGATCTGGTCATTGCAACTGATCTGCCCGAAGTCTGCCCGCTTCTGGAGAAGAATCTTCTCGTCACACCAAAGGGGGATTCAGGAAACACACAGGTTACTTTAGTACGACCTCTTTCGTGGGGGAGTTATGATCATGCCATCAACATCGTACGAGAACTTAAGCTCGTTGATGATCCAAGTGGACATGAGCATGGCTGTATCACGCACATCATCTGCAGCGATCTTGTAAATACTATGGTGCTCTCCATGCTCGAAGACCGATCACTGACAGAAATATAGGTATATTTTCCGGAGCTTTTAGCGCCCCTTTTACGCACCCTTCTCCACTTGACCTCTCCTCCCTCTGTCTCCCTCTTCGAATCACAACCACGAGTCATCATATCGTACAAAATCCGGAGTCTTTCTAAAGAGACTCCATTCTGGTCGGCATTCGGCCTGTGGTTCTCGTTTGAGCCTGTCATTGCACGAAAGATTGATGCGAACAACTCGCCTTCCGAGTGGCAGCGATTCGGATCTGATTTAGGAGGTGATGGCGATCTGGCATTCATCTTCGTGGCACGTAGACGTCCAGAATCACTTAACTGGACAATTCCGTTGGAGAATGTTGATCTACTTGGAGGCGTCGGCGCAAGGGGAACGTGTGGCAAGAAGAGTGATGAGACATTCGAGACCTTGCTCCTTATGGGCCTTGGAGAGTGATATACATTCACTTCACATTTTATGTATAACACTCATTCAAATACCAGGAGATACATACATACATACTCAACGCGGGATTCAATAACGACTCCCACCTCCCCTTCACATCTCAGGAGATTCCGTACCCTCCGTGATGGTAGAAGCGCTGGTTTCCATTCTCTAGCAAACCAACAGAGTTGTCCAAATTCTCAACTTCCTCTGCATAGTTGGGTGGTGCAAAGGAGCGCATTACAATGCCAGTGGCGTGGAAAGATGTCACATTAACTGGTTGTGTCAGTAGTGGGCCGGAGACATGCGGTGCATGTACGAAGCCAGCTGCTTCGAAAGGATGAACTTCTAGATGGTACTGTGACCCGATCACAGGTTGCAAACAACACGCTGGTGAACGGGTTTCCAGAAAGACAGGAAAGAAAGTTACTGACCCTCACAGAAAATCGGGGGAAAACAACACTCTGTTTGAATGCCTTCTTTAAGTTCACTTCACCTTGGAGAATCCGCTTCCCCGTAGTACTGGCGTCCCTAGCTGGCCAGAAAACAGCACGTGCTATTGTTTGAACGAAGAAGTTGTCTGTATGCTTCCCAGCATGATCACTTGTTGCGTCCGAGCCTGTAGCTAATGATCGCTTCAGGAAAACACGGATGGCTTGGTGATTGGCAAGTAAATCGAGAGCTTGCTCGTCTGAGCCTGTAAAAGTTAGCCATAGTGGCATTGCAGAACCACGAGCATAACTGAGCTATGGGCACAGTGAGAGGCCTGATGCTCGAAGTCAGGAATAGACCTACTGGTTTGGCTAGTGCTAGCTACAGATGTTTTATCGTTTTAGAGCCTTGCGAACCGCAAAACTGGAGATCGACCTACGTTAAAATCGACATTCCCTCTCTTGGCACCAAAAAGAGTGCCTGTAATAGTGACTGATGGAAGGATGTACCACCCCTCCGGATCACCTGCCAGTATTAAACACAAGCATTGAAGACTACATCGCTCGACAACTCACCTTCAGGACCAACGAATGGAATGTTTTCTTTATATGCTTTCTGTAACATAGCAGATGGAAGTTCCGGTTTTGTATTCGGGACATATGCAAAATCCGTGGTTAAACTAAGGATTATTGAATGGTTCCGAAGAGCATCAAAGAGGACAGGGAACACACGTTTGATTCACTCTCAGTGCGCCCCGCTTAATGATGACAGTAATCCTGTAGTTGATGTAAGCGGGACTAGCTCGCTCTGTGAATGAAGGCGGAAGGGGGAATCTCTTCTTCTCTTTACGGTCCAGAACTTCCGTCTCGTCTGGAAGTGCTATTTCGAAAGGCCATGTGTAATGGCCTTTCTCGAGTTTGGACGCCATGGACCCATCAGGAAGGGCCATCGCTGGAGTCCACAACTCCTTCTCGATAACAAGAAAACTTTGCCCTTCCTGTCCAATTGAAGTAGTCGCGGCTGTCACCTGTAACGCCCATAAGCATCGAGAAGTTGCGCAAATAGATAGTGACCTACTGTTACTATAATAGCCTTGGATGATTCCGACTTCAAAATGTCCAGAGTCACGCTCCCCGAGATGAGATCGCCAGCACGAAATACTGGCCAAGACTCCGGGGAAGGAGCACGACTTTTCACCGAAAGGAGAAGCCATTTGTGTCCCTTGCTGTCTTCAAGCGATATAGTGTGTTCAGAACCAGGGGTTAAGGCGTCTAGTGGAGCTACGCTGCTACCGGCTTGAGGTGTGTACCCGGGAAGTTCATTATCACCCTCTATGTGATTCATTAGGACACAGACAATCGATTGCCGGTTTACGAGTTGCGATTGTTAATGCTCACAACGATGTTGTCTGTGGTAAGATGAGTAAGATAAGGAACGAATATATTCCACGACCAGCGTGTCGTGCGGCTCGTGCCTGACCAAGGTTGATGAGAATACCCAAAATAAGCAGAATCCATACTCACTACATGGGCTTCCCCACCCTTTGGTAGTCCTGAGTAGACTCGTGACCAGCCTGGTGTATACCACGGATGCTCGACTGGCGAAAAGCGCGCGCAGGTAAACTGGTTACGAGTTCAAGTCCCAAGTCCAGTTTTAGGCCAGGTCAGACAAGCCTCAGCCCATCTCGGATGTGTTTGTGCAAATGCATCTAGGCTCTCGGAATTTCTTGTTAAACCATAGAGTTTACAAAGTGGGCCGTGTGCTGAAGACCTGGAAAAACTGTGTAAAGAGTACTAATTATTCAGAATGAAGTCCTGGCCGCTTGAAGCGTCTCGCAACATAGAGTGATAGGCGCAGGCCGCCACAATCGCGAATCATTTAGCCTAGAATAAAAATGATCTTTACATGGCACCGAGAGGAGTCAGGGAACCTGTTTCCTCTTAGAGCTTCTATTTATTTGTGGAGCTAGACAAACAAAAGGGTCCCGACTTCCGACTCCCGACTCCCGATACCTTGGTTGGGCGAAATACCCTTGAATCAAGTTGAATGGCAAGCCTGAGGGCGCTCTACCTGGAGAGTCCGATCATCATTATGCTACAGGACCGTTGGGCCATCCTGAAGCTGTCTGAGCTCAGACACGCTACTTCTATATTCCAGCCCCTCGCTTTCCATTTGTCCGGTCCGGATGCCAGTGGATATATATCTCGATCGGTACTTTACTCTGACGGTCTAGCTTAGCGGGATGGACTTCAACAGAACATTGCAAGGTTGCAACGGACAATTTGCAGTCGCATGGGCGGAACAACAGACTATGTATGGATGCAATTTCAGAATATCGTGGTCGATGTCTTTCATCAATAGTTAGTTCCGGTTCTCTAATTATCTACTCCCCGCTCGGTACACCTCATCTCCTTGCCATGCTCATCTGCGATAGAGGCATACAATTGAATCACGTCTGCGCGATCTATTCCTATTCCTTCTCCGTGACCCAGACAGACGAGAACGCATCTGAGCACCAATGAGTTATCACCTAGGCTTCCGAGTCACGATTCACGGTCACTTCATCATCATCTGTGTGCTCAGATAGCGGAACACCACAAACGCGTAGAATCAGCTGTCTGGGCATCGGAGACTGGGTTTGTTGCTAGACGTTCCGGATAATACAACAAAAAATGGCTTTGTCTACATGAACATCGTCTGGAATATACTTTGAAACATCACAACTTAAATAAATACTACGACGGATCCTAGACAAAATATCTTTTCCATGTAGAACACTTGGCAAACATTTTCCTAAACAGTACTGCTAGTCGGTACATGTACACGCTCCTGGAAGACAATCGAATTCATGCTAGTTTCTGCGTTGGAGTTGGCCACGAATTTAACGTGAGATTCTCGAACGCTAAGGATGAGGCGTGGTCCCAGCACGAACATCTGTACGTATAATAAAATTTGGACAGCAACACTGAGTATCCGAACTCCAATAGAATTCGAATTCTGCAGAAACGATGAGCAGTAGTTACAAGCAGATGTCAGCGACAACGCGGCGCACCAAGATTTCTGGAGAGAGATAACCAAGCGTGAGGCAAGAGACATGAACAAAACTAGCACGTGGAGAACTTGAGCAGAGAAAGATAGCCGCATTCATATTACAAGCTCACCTTGCAAAATAAAGCACATGAGTTTTATTAATACTCGTAAACAGTCCTGAATGGTCGATCCTGTCAATGGGCCGAGTCGTCGCAGGTCACGGAAGTGTTTTCACAGCAATCCATGCTTAAAGACAAAGTGCGAGGACTTCCCAAACGATTTTGAGCATCCAAACCATTGAGGCCAGAAGCTGGGCATCTCCCCTCATATTCAAGAGTGCACATATACGTGCCAGAAAGTATAAACTCCTCTGCTGTTTGTCCAATGAGCTGTGTTCTCCAAGTCAACGAGTAAATCTTACCCTCTACAACATACTTGAGTCCTATTGTCGTAACGATTCCGCAGGCGATGTTAACAGCCAGGGAGATAATAGCAAGGAAGATAAGAATCATTCTAGATTTCTGATACATGGCATGTAACCGAGCAATCATGATGACTTGCATCATATTTCAGTCGATTCGATATCACTGAGGAATTGCAGCTCACCGCCCGGCATGGCAGTTACGACCACATTTGTCCCATTTACTGCGTAGTTCACAATATTGCCTGAAACACCCAGTCAGTGATCACCCTCGTACTAGGATCAAACGCTCTGACTCACACTTATCGAGTCAATATTTTGAGCCACATTCAATGTTAAGAATCTCACTTACCCCTGCATATGAGTGTATTCATTAGACGAGAATGAGATGATTGCGAAATAGTCACTGCATCTGTCAGCGAAACCGATGGCAAATTGCTGTGTGCCGCCAGTTAAATGAATCGAACATAATGCATATGAGACATACACAAAGCATTGGCACTAATTGTCACAGATGGCTATTAGTACAGCACTAGCACAACTTGCCGACCACGCTATAGTATAATATGAGGTACGAACAACGACATACGACACAGCCATGAGAGACCAGCGTTGCCTCTATCGTGAATTCATTGTATTTTCCTGTCTTTCTTCTGATATGGGACTCTGTCACTCGCCTAGATCAGTTCAATCTATGACACCATTCTTAGCAAGTCGGCTACTCCGACATAGCACCGACCCACCTCTTGTCTGAATGTTAGTACTAGAAATATCATGAACATATCAGCGGTTTTCGAACACTGTCCTGCTCACCCCAATCGTATGCTACCACGACGCCAGCGACAAGTGCGAAACCGCAAGTCAATTAGATCGAGACATCTTGATGCGACGAACCTATCCAAATTATCGACCACCAATTGAGACCATTTGAGACCAGGGTCATATTCGGTGGATGTTGAGAGTGTGCCATATAACGATCTAGTGTTCGTGCTAGATATAACACCCCTCGGCGCTTGTATCGCCAAAATATTCGGCATGATGGGATATTTGTTCCTGTCTCACGTTGCAACCCTTGATTGATTGAAGTATCGCGGCAGCCTGAGTGCGAAATAAAGTAAGAAGAGCGGAAGCCCTCGATTGAATCAAAATAAAATCTGATCTGCAAACCAGTACTTGTACATGCATGTGGAACTTCTGTTAGAACATCAAGAAAGTTCGGACAGTACTAGTGTTTCGGGATGTCGGCGGCTTGTTTGAAACTTGAAACGCCACTCTGTTCTTGCCGTACTTGCATCAATCAAGGTATTCCGTATGAAATTATGTGGTCATCGATCTAATGGCACAGGTCTAAGGCATCATCGACAAGCGTTTCAAGGTCCATTCTGTAAAATGGCACAGATGAGAAACGGAGTGGCCCAAGGTGGAGCAAATATGACTAACCTTACAGCTGTATAGTACTAACCTATGACGTACGCCGCCTCAATGCCAAGACGACGCTCATACTGTCGCCAAATAAGAGTCTGCGACACATCCTGGACGTCGACATGAATATATCCATAAAAGGATATATTTTACTATAATCAAGTTACAAGGATTGGTCCGGTTCACCGGTGACGGATTTTATAGAAAATGGCCAGAATTAGTGTCCGACCCCAGATTCGTAATCAATACGTAAAGGTACTGTTCTTTCGAGTCTACGGTGATGTGCCCTTCGGAGGAAAGCCCCTTGCTCGAGGGAGATAGAGTGCATACCCCTGATGACTT